>NW_027366018.1:0-84400 GCF_046119375.1 Phyllobates terribilis
GCACCTTGCAATGTGGAGATATTACTGTTTGTGCATTTACAATATTCATTGATTTTTGCCATTGAAAAACATGTTTTTCATATACCAGAAATGTTTGAAGCTACTGACTGAATGAAAGGAGCTGGCATCTCACTCTTTTTGAATCTTCTTTATCATGCTAGGATTAACAGGAAAAAGCAAAAAATTTCAGAATTGCACCTTGCAATGTGGAGATATTACTGTTTGTGCATTTACAATATTCATTGATTTTTGCCATTGAAAAACATGTTTTTCATATACCAGAAATGTTTGAAGCTACTGACTGAATGAAAGGAGCTGGCATCTCACTCTTTGAATCTTCTTTATCATGCTAGGATTAGCAGGAAAAAGCAAAAAATTTCAGAATTGCACCTTGCAATGTGGAGATATTACTGTTTGTGCATTTACAATATTCATTGATTTTTGCCATTGAAAAACATGTTTTTCATATACCAGAAATGTTTGAAGCTACTGACTGAATGAAAGGAGCTGGCATCTCACTCTCTTTGAATCTTCTTTATCATGCTAGGATTAACAGGAAAAAGCAAAAAATTTCAGAATTGCACCTTGCAATGTGGAGATATTACTGTTTGTGCATTTACAATATTCATTGATTTTTGCCATTGAAAAACATGTTTTTCATATACCAGAAATGTTTGAAGCTACTGACTGAATGAAAGGAGCTGGCATCTCACTCTCTTTGAATCTTCTTTATCATGCCAGGATTAACAGGAAAAAGCAAAAAATTTCAGAATTGCACCTTGCAATGTGGAGATATTACTGTTTGTGCATTTACAATATTCATTGATTTTTGCCATTGAAAAATGTCCAGAAATGTTTGAAGCTACTGACTGAATGAAAGGAGCTGGCATCTCACTCTCTTTGAATCTTCTTTATCATGCTAGGATTAGCAGGAAAAAGCAAAAAATTTCAGAATTGCACCTTGCAATGTGGAGATATTACTGTTTGTGCATTTACAATATTCATTGATTTTTGCCATTGAAAAACATGTTTTTCATATACCAGAAATGTTTGAAGCTACTGACTGAATGAAAGGAGCTGGCATCTCACTCTCGTTGAATCTTCTTTATCATGCTAGGATTAGCAGGAAAAAGCAAAAAATTTCAGAATTGCACCTTGCAATGTGGAGATATTACTGTTTGTGCATTTACAATATTCATTGATTTTTGCCATTGAAAAACATGTTTTTCATATACCAGAAATGTTTGAAGCTACTGACTGAATGAAAGGAGCTGGCATCTCACTCTCTTTGAATCTTCTTTATCATGCTAGGATTAACGGGAAAAATCAAAAAATTTCAGAATTGCACCTTGCAATGTGGAGATATTACTGTTTGTGCATTTACAATATTCATTGATTTTTGCCATTGAAAAACATGTTTTTCATATTCCAGAAATGTTTGAAGCTACTGACTGAATGAAAGGAGCTGGCATCTCACTCTCTTTGAATCTTCTTTATCATGCTAGGATTAACAGGAAAAAGCAAAAAATTTCAGAATTGCACCTTGCAATGTGGAGATATTACTGTTTGTGCATTTACAATATTCATTGATTTTTGCCATTGAAAAACGTCCAGAAATGTTTGAAGCTACTGACTGAATGAAAGGAGCTGGCATCTCACTCTCTTTGAATCTTCTTTATCATGCTAGGATTAGCAGGAAAAAGCAAAATTCAGAATTGCACCTTGCAATGTGGAGATATTACTGTTTGTGCATTTACAATATTCATTGATTTTTGCCATTGAAAAACGTTTTTCATATACCAGAAATGTTTGAAGCTACTGACTGAATGAAAGGAGCTGGCATCTCACTCTCTTTGAATCTTCTTTATCATGCTAGGATTAACAGGAAAAAGCAAAAAATTTCAGAATTGCACCTTGCAATGTGGAGATATTACTGTTTGTGCATTTACAATATTCATTGATTTTTGCCATTGAAAAACGTCCAGAAATGTTTGAAGCTACTGACTGAATGAAAGGAGCTGGCATCTCACTCTCTTTGAATCTTCTTTATCATGCTAGGATTAGCAGGAAAAAGCAAAAAATTTCAGAATTGCACCTTGCAATGTGGAGATATTACTGTTTGTGCATTTACAATATTCATTGATTTTTGCCATTGAAAAACATGTTTTTCATATACCAGAAATGTTTGAAGCTACTGACTGAATGAAAGGAGCTGGCATCTCACTCTCTTTGAATCTTCTTTATCATGCTAGGATTAACAGGAAAAAGCAAAAAATTTCAGAATTGCACCTTGCAATGTGGAGATATTACTGTTTGTGCATTTACAATATTCATTGATTTTTGCCATTGAAAAACATGTTTTTCATATACCAGAAATGTTTGAAGCTACTGACTGAATGAAAGGAGCTGGCATCTCACTCTCTTTGAATCTTCTTTATCATGCTAGGATTAACAGGAAAAAGCAAAAAATTTCAGAATTGCACCTTGCAATGTGGAGATATTACTGTTTGTGCATTTACAATATTCATTGATTTTTGCCATTGAAAAACGTCCAGAAATGTTTGAAGCTACTGACTGAATGAAAGGAGCTGGCATCTCACTCTCTTTGAATCTTCTTTATCATGCTAGGATTAGCAGGAAAAAGCAAAAAATTTCAGAATTGCACCTTGCAATGTGGAGATATTACTGTTTGTGCATTTACAATATTCATTGATTTTTGCCATTGAAAAACATGTTTTTCATATACCAGAAATGTTTGAAGCTACTGACTGAATGAAAGGAGCTGGCATCTCACTCTCTTTGAATCTTCTTTATCATGCTAGGATTAGCAGGAAAAAGCAAAAAATTTCAGAATTGCACCTTGCAATGTGGAGATATTACTGTTTGTGCATTTACAATATTCATTGATTTTTGCCATTGAAAAACATGTTTTTCATATACCAGAAATGTTTGAAGCTACTGACTGAATGAAAGGAGCTGGCATCTCACTCTCTTTGAATCTTCTTTATCATGCTAGGATTAACAGGAAAAATCAAAAAATTTCAGAATTGCACCTTGCAATGTGGAGATATTACTGTTTGTGCATTTACAATATTCATTGATTTTTGCCATTGAAAAACATGTTTTTCATATTCCAGAAATGTTTGAAGCTACTGACTGAATGAAAGGAGCTGGCATCTCACTCTCTTTGAATCTTCTTTATCATGCTAGGATTAACAGGAAAAAGCAAAAAATTTCAGAATTGCACCTTGCAATGTGGAGATATTACTGTTTGTGCATTTACAATATTCATTGATTTTTGCCATTGAAAAACGTCCAGAAATGTTTGAAGCTACTGACTGAATGAAAGGAGCTGGCATCTCACTCTCTTTGAATCTTCTTTATCATGCTAGGATTAGCAGGAAAAAGCAAAAAATTTCAGAATTGCACCTTGCAATGTGGAGATATTACTGTTTGTGCATTTACAATATTCATTGATTTTTGCCATTGAAAAACATGTTTTTCATATACCAGAAATGTTTGAAGCTACTGACTGAATGAAAGGAGCTGGCATCTCACTCTCTTTGAATCTTCTTTATCATGCTAGGATTAACAGGAAAAAGCAAAAAATTTCAGAATTGCACCTTGCAATGTGGAGATATTACTGTTTGTGAATTTACAATATTCATTGATTTTAGCCATTGAAAAACGTCCAGAAATGTTTGAAGCTACTGACTGAATGAAAGGAGCTGGCATCTCACTCTCTTTGAATCTTCTTTATCATGCTAGGATTAACAGGAAAAAGCTAAAAATTTCAGAATTGCACCTTGCAATGTGGAGATATTACTGTTTGTGCATTTACAATATTCATTGATTTTTGCCATTGAAAAACATGTTTTTCATATACCAGAAATGTTTGAAGCTACTGACTGAATGAAAGGAGCTGGCATCTCACTCTCTTTGAATCTTCTTTATCATGCTAGGATTAGCAGGAAAAAGCAAAAAATTTCAGAATTGCACCTTGCATTGTGGAGATATTACTGTTTGTGCATTTACAATATTCATTGATTTTTGCCATTGAAAAACGTTTTTCATATACCAGAAATATTTGAAGCTACTGACTGAATGAAAGGAGCTGGCATCTCACTCTCTTTGAATCTTCTTTATCATGCTAGGATTAGCAGGAAAAAGCAAAAAATTTCAGAATTGCACCTTGCAATGTGGAGATATTACTGTTTGTGCATTTACAATATTCATTGATTTTTGCCATTGAAAAACATGTTTTTCATATACCAGAAATGTTTGAAGCTACTGACTGAATGAAAGGAGCTGGCATCTCACTCTGAATCTTCTTTATCATGCTAGGATTAACAGGAAAAAGCAAAAAATTTCAGAATTGCACCTTGCAATGTGGAGATATTACTGTTTGTGCATTTACAATATTCATTGATTTTTGCCATTGAAAAACATGTTTTTCATATACCAGAAATGTTTGAAGCTACTGACTGAATGAAAGGAGCTGGCATCTCACTCTCTTTGAATCTTCTTTATCATGCTAGGATTAACAGGAAAAAGCAAAAAATTTCAGAATTGCACCTTGCAATGTGGAGATATTACTGTTTGTGCATTTACAATATTCATTGATTTTTGCCATTGAAAAACGTCCAGAAATGTTTGAAGCTACTGACTGAATGAAAGGAGCTGGCATCTCACTCTCTTTGAATCTTCTTTATCATGCTAGGATTAGCAGGAAAAAGCAAAAAATTTCAGAATTGCACCTTGCAATGTGGAGATATTACTGTTTGTGCATTTACAATATTCATTGATTTTTGCCATTGAAAAACATGTTTTTCATATACCAGAAATGTTTGAAGCTACTGACTGAATGAAAGGAGCTGGCATCTCACTCTCTTTGAATCTTCTTTATCATGCTAGGATTAACAGGAAAAAGCAAAAAATTTCAGAATTGCACCTTGCAATGTGGAGATATTACTGTTTGTGCATTTACAATATTCATTGATTTTTGCCATTGAAAAACATCCAGAAATGTTTGAAGCTACTGACTGAATGAAAGGAGCTGGCATCTCACTCTCTTTGAATCTTCTTTATCATGCTAGGATTAACAGGAAAAAGCTAAAAATTTCAGAATTGCACCTTGCAATGTGGAGATATTACTGTTTGTGCATTTACAATATTCATTGATTTTTGCCATTGAAAAACATGTTTTTCATATACCAGAAATGTTTGAAGCTACTGACTGAATGAAAGGAGCTGGCATCTCACTCTCTTTGAATCTTCTTTATCATGCTAGGATTAGCAGGAAAAAGCAAAAAATTTCAGAATTGCACCTTGCAATGTGGAGATATTACTGTTTGTGCATTTACAATATTCATTGATTTTTGCCATTGAAAAACATGTTTTTCATATACCAGAAATGTTTGAAGCTACTGACTGAATGAAAGGAGCTGGCATCTCACTCTCTTTGAATCTTCTTTATCATGCTAGGATTAGCAGGAAAAAGCAAAAAATTTCAGAATTGCACCTTGCAATGTGGAGATATTACTGTTTGTGCATTTACAATATTCATTGATTTTTGCCATTGAAAAACATGTTTTTCATATACCAGAAATGTTTGAAGCTACTGACTGAATGAAAGGAGCTGGCATCTCACTCTCTTTGAATCTTCTTTATCATGCTAGGATTAGCAGGAAAAAGCAAAAAATTTCAGAATTGCACCTTGCAATTTTTTTTGCTTTTTCCTGCTCCTCTTAGCTTGATAAAGAAGATTCAAAGAGAGTGAGATGCCAGCTCCTTTCATTCAGTCAGTAGCTTCAATCATTTCTGGACGTTTTTCAATGGCAAAAATCAATAAATATTGTAAATGCACAAACAGTAATTTCTCCGCATTGCAAGGTGCAATTCTGAAATTTTTTGCTTTTTCCTGCTCCTCTTAGCATGATAAAGAAGATTCAAAGAGAGTGAGATGCCAGCTCCTTTCATTCAGTCAGTAGCTTCAAACATTTCTGGTATATGAATAACATGATGTTTTTCAATGGCAAAAATCAATGAATATTGTAAATGCACAAACAGTAATTTCTCCGCATTGCAAGGTGCAATTCTGAAATTTTTTGCTTTTTCCTGCTCCTCTTAGCATGATAAAGAAGATTCAAAGAGAGTGAGATGCCAGCTCCTTTCATTCAGTCAGTAGCTTCAATCATTTCTGGACGTTTTTCAATGGCAAAAATCAATGAATATTGTAAATGCACAAACAGTAATTTCTCCGCATTGCAAGGTGCAATTCTGAAATTTTTTACTTTTTCCTGCTCCTCTTAGCATGGTAAAGAAGATTCAAAGAGAGTGAGATGCCAGCTCCTTTCATTCAGTCAGTAGCTTCAATCATTTCTGGTATATGAATAACATGATGTTTTTCAATGGCAAAAATCAATGAATATTGTAAATGCACAAACAGTAATTTCTCCGCATTGCAAGGTGCAATTCTGAAATTTTTTGCTTTTTCCTGCTCCTCTTAGCATGATAAAGAAGATTCAAAGAGAGTGAGATGCCAGCTCCTTTCATTCAGTCAGTAGCTTCAATCATTTCTGGACGTTTTTCAATGGCAAAAATCAATGAATATTGTAAATGCATAAACTAATTTCTCCGCATTGCAAGGTGCAATTCTGAAATTTTTTGCTTTTTCCTGCTCCTCTTAGCATGATAAAGAAGATTCAAAGAGAGTGAGATGCCAGCTCCTTTCATTCAGTCAGTAGCTTCAATCATTTCTGGTAAATGAATAACATGATGTTTTTCAATGGCAAAAATCAATGAATTTTGTAAATGCACAAACAGTAATTTCTCCGCATTGCAAGGCGCAATTCTGAAATTTTTTGCTTTTTCCTGCTCCTCTTAGCATGATAAAGAAGATTCAAAGAGAGTGAGATGCCAGCTCCTTTCATTCAGTCAGTAGCTTCAATCATTTCTGGACGTTTTTCAATGGCAAAAATCAATGAATATTGTAAATGCACAAACAGTAATTTCTCCGCATTGCAAGGTGCAATTCTGAAATTTTTTGCTTTTTCCTGCTCCTCTTAGCATGATAAAGAAGATTCAAAGAGAGTGAGATGCCAGCTCCTTTCATTCAGTCACTAGGTTCAATCATTTCTGGACGTTTTTCAATGGCAAAAATCAATGAATATTGTAAATGCACAAACAGTAATTTCTCCGCATTGCAAGGTGCAATTCTGAAATTTTTTGCTTTTTCCTGCTCCTCTTATCATGATAAAGAAGATTCAAAGAGAGTGAGGTGCCAGCTCCTTTCATTCAGTCAGTAGCTTCAAACATTTCTGGTATATGAATAACATGTTTTTCAATGGCAAAAATCAATGAATATTGTAAATGCACAAACAGTAATTTCTCCGCATTGCAAGGTGCAATTCTGAAATTTTTTGCTTTTTCCTGCTCCTCTTAGCATGATAAAGAAGATTCAAAGAGAGTGAGATGCCAGCTCCTTTCATTCAGTCAGTAGCTTCAATCATTTCTGGACGTTTTTCAATGTCAAAAATCAATGAATATTGTAAATGCACAAACAGTAATTTCTCCGCATTGCAAGGTGCAATTCTGAAATTTTTTGCTTTTTCCTGCTCCTCTTAGCATGATAAAGAAGATTCAAAGAGAGTGAGATGCCAGCTCCTTTCATTCAGTCAGTAGCTTCAAACATTTCTGGTATATGAATAACATGATGTTTTTCAATGGCAAAAATCAATGAATATTGTAAATGCACAAACAGTAATTTCTCCGCATTGCAAGGTGCAATTCTGAAATTTTTTGCTTTTTCCTGCTCCTCTTAGCATGATAAAGAAGATTCAAAGAGAGTGAGATGCCAGCTCCTTTCATTCAGTCAGTAGCTTCAATCATTTCTGGACGTTTTTCAATGGCAAAAATCAATGAATATTGTAAATGCACAAACAGTAATTTCTCCGCATTGCAAGGTGCAATTCTGAAATTTTTTGCTTTTTCCTGCTCCTCTTAGCATGATAAAGAAGATTCAAAGAGAGTGAGATGCCAGCTCCTTTCATTCAGTCAGTAGCTTCAAACATTTCTGGTATATGAATAACATGATGTTTTTCAATGGCAAAAATCAATGAATATTGTAAATGCACAAACAGTAATTTCTCCGCATTGCAAGGTGCAATTCTGAAATTTTTTGCTTTTTCCTGCTCCTCTTAGCATGATAAAGAAGATTCAAAGAGAGTGAGATGCCAGCTCCTTTCATTCAGTCAGTAGCTTCAAACATTTCTGGACATTTTTCAATTGCAAAAATCAATGGATATTGTAAATGCACAAACAGTAATTTCTCCGCATTGCAAGGTGCAATTCTGAAATTTTTTGCTTTTTCCTGCTCCTCTTAGCATGATAAAGAAGATTCAAAGAGAGTGAGATGCCAGCTACTTTCATTCAGTCAGTAGCTTCAATCATTTCTGGTATATGAATAACATGATGTTTTTCAATGGCAAAAATCAATGAATATTGTAAATGCACAAACAGTAATTTCTCCGCATTGCAAGGTGCAATTCTGAAATTTTTTGCTTTTTCCTGCTCCTCTTAGCATGATAAAGAAGATTCAAAGAGAGTGAGATGCCAGCTCCTTTCATTCAGTCAGTAGCTTCAAACATTTCTGGTATATGAATAACATGATGTTTTTCAATGGCAAAAATCAATGAATATTGTAAATGCACAAACAGTAATTTCTCCGCATTGCAAGGTGCAATTCTGAAATTTTTTGCTTTTTCCTGCTCCTCTTAGCATGATAAAGAAGATTCAAAGAGAGTGAGATGCCAGCTCCTTTCATTCAGTCAGTAGCTTCAATCATTTCTGGTATATGAATAACATGATGTTTTTCAATGGCAAAAATCAATGAATATTGTAAATGCGCAAAGAGTAATTTATCCGCATTGCAAGGTGCAATTCTGAAATTTTTTGCTTTTTCCTGCTCCTCTTAGCATGATAAAGAAGATTCAAAGAGAGTGAGATGCCAGCTCCTTTCATTCAGTCAGTAGCTTCAAACATTTCTGGTATATGAATAACATGATGTTTTTCAATGGCAAAAATCAATGAATATTGTAAATGCACAAACAGTAATTTCTCCGCATTGCAAGGTGCAATTCTGAAATTTTTTGCTTTTTCCTGCTCCTCTTAGCATGATAAAGAAGATTCAAAGAGAGTGAGATGCCAGCTCCTTTCATTCAGTCAGTAGCTTCAATCATTTCTGGTATATGAATAACATGATGTTTTTCAATGGCAAAAATCAATGAATTTTGTAAATGCACAAACAGCAATTTCTCCGCATTGCAAGGTGCAATTCTGAAATTTTTTGCTTTTTCCTGCTCCTCTTAGCATGATAAAGAAGATTCAAAGAGAGTGAGATGCCAGCTCCTTTCATTCAGTCAGTAGCTTCAATCATTTCTGGACGTTTTTCAATGGCAAAAATCAATGAATATTGTAAATGCAAAAACAGTAATTTCTCTGCATTGCAAGGTGCAATTCTGAAATTTTTTGCTTTTTCCTGCTCCTCTTAGCATGATAAAGAAGATTCAAAGAGAGTGAGATGCCAGCTCCTTTCATTCAGTCAGTAGCTTCAAACATTTCTGGTATATGAATAACATGATGTTTTTCAATGGCAAAAATCAATGAATATTGTAAATGCACAAACAGTAATTTCTCCGCATTGCAAGGTGCAATTCTGAAATTTTTTGCTTTTTCCTGCTCCTCTTAGCATGATAAAGAAGATTCAAAGAGAGTGAGATGCCAGCTCCTTTCGTTCAGTCAGTAGCTTCAATCATTTCTGGACGTTTTTCAATGGTAAAAATCAATGAATATTGTAAATGCACAAACAGTAATTTCTCCGCATTGCAAGGTGCAATTCTGAAATTTTTTGCTTTTTCCTGCTCCTCTTAGCATGATAAAGAAGATTCAAAGAGAGTGAGATGCCAGCTCCTTTCATTCAGTCAGTAGCTTCAAACATTTCTGGTATATGAATAACATGATGTTTTTCAATGGCAAAAATCAATGAATATTGTAAATGCACAAACAGTAATTTCTCCGCATTGCAAGGTGCAATTCTGAAATTTTTTGCTTTTTCCTGCTCCTCTTAGCATGATAAAGAAGATTCAAAGAGAGTGAGATGCCAGCTCCTTTCATTCAGTCAGTAGCTTCAAACATTTCTGGTATATGAATAACATGATGTTTTTCAATGGCAAAAATCAATGAATATTGTAAATGCACAAACAGTAATTTCTCCGCATTGCAAGGTGCAATTCTGAAATTTTTTGCTTTTTCCTGCTCCTCTTAGCATGATAAAGAAGATTCAAAGAGAGTGAGATGCCAGCTCCTTTCATTCAGTCAGTAGCTTCAATCATTTCTGGACGTTTTTCAATGGCAAAAATCAATGAATATTGTAAATGCACAAACAGTAATTTCTCCGCATTGCAAGGTGCAATTCTGAAATTTTTTGCTTTTTCCTGCTCCTCTTAGCATGATAAAGAGATTCAAAGAGAGTGAGATGCCAGCTCCTTTCATTCAGTCAGTAGCTTCAAACATTTCTGGTATATGAATAACATGATGTTTTTCAATGGTAAAAATCAATGAATATTGTAAATGCACAAACAGTAATTTCTCCGCATTGCAAGGTGCAATTCTGAAATTTTTTGCTTTTTCCTGCTCCTCTTAGCATGATAAAGAAGATTCAAAGAGATTGAGATGCCAGCTCCTTTCATTCAGTCAGTAGCTTCAATCATTTCTGGTATATGAATAACATGATGTTTTTCAATGGCAAAAATCAATGAATATTGTAAATGCACAAACAGTAATTTATCCGCATTGCAAGGTGCAATTCTGAAATTTTTTGCTTTTTCCTGCTCCTCTTAGCATGATAAAGAAGATTCAAAGAGAGTGAGATGCCAGCTCCTTTCATTCAGTCAGTAGCTTCAAACATTTCTGGTATATGAATAACATGATGTTTTTCAATGGCAAAAATCAATGAATATTGTAAATGCACAAACAGTAATTTCTCCGCATTGCAAGGTGCAATTCTGAAATTTTTTGCTTTTTCCTGCTCCTCTTAGCATGATAAATAAGATTCAAAGAGAGTGAGATGCCAGCTCCTTTCATTCAGTCAGTAGCTTCAATCATTTCTGGAAGTTTTTCAATGGCAAAAATCAATGAATATTGTAAATGCACAAACAGTAATTTCTCCGCATTGCAAGGTGCAATTCTGAAATTTTTTGCTTTTTCCTGCTCCTCTTAGCATGATAAAGAAGATTCAAAGAGAGTGAGATGCCAGCTCCTTTCATTCAGTCAGTAGCTTCAATCATTTCTGGACGTTTTTCAATGGCAAAAATCAATGAATATTGTAAATGCACAGACAGTAATTTCTCCGCATTGCAAGGTGCAATTCTGAAATTTTTTGCTTTTTCCTGCTCCTCTTAGCATGATAAAGAAGATTCAAAGAGAGTGAGATGCCAGCTCCTTTCATTCAGTCAGTAGCTTCAATCATTTCGGAAGTTTTTCAATGGCAAAAATTAATGAATATTGTAAATGCACAAACAGTAATTTCTCCGCATTGCAAGGTGCAATTCTGAAATTTTTTGCTTTTTCCTGCTCCTCTTAGCATGATAAAGAAGATTCAAAGAGAGTGAGATGCCAGCTCCTTTCATTCAGTCAGTAGCTTCAATCATTTCTGGACGTTTTTCAATGGCAAAAATCAATGAATATTGTAAATGCACAAACAGTAATTTCTCCGCATTGCAAGGTGCAATTCTGAAATTTTTTGCTTTCTCCTGCTCCTCTTAGCATGATAAAGAAGATTCAAAGAGAGTGAGATGCCAGCTCCTTTCATTCAGTCAGTAGCTTCAATCATTTCTGGACGTTTTTCAATGGCAAAAATCAGTGAATATTGTAAATGCACAAACAGTAATTTCTCCGCATTGCAAGGTGCAATTCTGAAATTTTTTGCTTTTTCCTGCTCCTCTTAGCATGATAAAGAAGATTCAAAGAGAGTGAGATGCCAGCTCCTTTCATTCAGTCAGTAGCTTCAAACATTTCTGGTATATGAATAACATGATGTTTTTCAATGGCAAAAATCAATGAATATTGTAAATGCACAAACAGTAATTTCTCCGCATTGCAAGGTGCAATTCTGAAATTTTTTGCTTTTTCCTGCTCCTCTTAGCATGATAAAGAAGATTCAAAGAGAGTGAGATGCCAGCTCCTTTCATTCAGTCAGTAGCTTCAATCATTTCTGGACGTTTTTCATTGGCAAAAATCAATGAATATTGTAAATGCACAAACAGTAATTTCTCCGCATTGCAAGGTGCAATTCTGAAATTTTTTGCTTTTTCCTGCTCCTCTTAGCATGATAAAGAAGATTCAAAGAGAGTGAGATGCCAGCTCCTTTCATTCAGTCAGTAGCTTCAAACATTTCTGGTATATGAATAACATGATGTTTTTCAATGGCAAAAATCAATGAATATTGTAAATGCACAAACAGTAATTTCTCCGCATTGCAAGGTGCAATTCTGAAATTTTTTGCTTTTTCCTGCTCCTCTTAGCATGATAAAGAAGATTCAAAGAGAGTGAGATGCCAGCTCCTTTCCTTCAGTCAGTAGCTTCAATCATTTCTGGACGTTTTTCAATGGCAAAAATCAATGAATATTGTAAATGCACAAACAGTAATTTCTCCGCATTGCAAGGTGCAATTCTGAAATTTTTTGCTTTTTCCTGCTCCTCTTAGCATGATAAAGAAGATTCAAAGAGAGTGAGATGCCAGCTCCTTTCATTCAGTCAGTAGCTTCAATCATTTCTGGAAGTTTTTCAATGGCAAAAATCAATGAATATTGTAAATGCACAAACAGTAATTTCTCCGCATTGCAAGGTGCAATTCTGAAATTTTTTGCTTTTTCCTGCTCCTCTTAGCATGATAAAGAAGATTCAAAGAGAGTGAGATGCCAGCTCCTTTCATTCAGTCAGTAGCTTCAATCATTTCTGGACGTTTTTCAATGGCAAAAATCAATGAATATTGTAAATGCACAAACAGTAATTTCTCCGCATTGCAAGGTGCAATTCTGAAATTTTTTGCTTTTTCCTGCTCCTCTTAGCATGATAAAGAAGATTCAAAGAGAGTGAGATGCCAGCTCCTTTCATTCAGTCAGTAGCTTCAATCATTTCTGGAAGTTTTTCAATGGCAAAAATTAATGAATATTGTAAATGCACAAACAGTAATTTCTCCGCATTGCAAGGTGCAATTCTGAAATTTTTTGCTTTTTCCTGCTCCTCTTAGCATGATAAAGAAGATTCAAAGAGAGTGAGATGCCAGCTCCTTTCATTCAGTCAGTAGCTTCAATCATTTCTGGACGTTTTTCAATGGCAAAAATCAATGAATATTGTAAATGCACAAACAGTAATTTCTCCGCATTGCAAGGTGCAATTCTGAAATTTTTTGCTTTTTCCTGCTCCTCTTAGCATGATAAAGAAGATTCAAAGAGAGTGAGATGCCAGCTCCTTTCATTCAGTCAGTAGCTTCAATCATTTCTGGACGTTTTTCAATGGCAAAAATCAGTGAATATTGTAAATGCACAAACAGTAATTTCTCCGCATTGCAAGGTGCAATTCTGAAATTTTTTGCTTTTTCCTGCTCCTCTTAGCATGATAAAGAAGATTCAAAGAGAGTGAGATGCCAGCTCCTTTCATTCAGTCAGTAGCTTCAAACATTTCTGGTATATGAATAACATGATGTTTTTCAATGGCAAAAATCAATGAATATTGTAAATGCACAAACAGTAATTTCTCCGCATTGCAAGGTGCAATTCTGAAATTTTTTGCTTTTTCCTGCTCCTCTTAGCATGATAAAGAAGATTCAAAGAGAGTGAGATGCCAGCTCCTTTCATTCAGTCAGTAGCTTCAATCATTTCTGGACGTTTTTCAATGGCAAAAATCAATGAATATTGTAAATGCACAAACAGTAATTTCTCCGCATTGCAAGGTGCAATTCTGAAATTTTTTGCTTTTTCCTGCTCCTCTTAGCATGATAAAGAAGATTCAAAGAGAGTGAGATGCCAGCTCCTTTCATTCAGTCAGTAGCTTCAATCATTTCTGGAAGTTTTTCAATGGCAAAAATCAATGAATATTGTAAATGCACAAACAGTAATTTCTCCGCATTGCAAGGTGCAATTCTGAAATTTTTTGCTTTTTCCTGCTCCTCTTAGCATGATAAAGAAGATTCAAAGAGAGTGAGATGCCAGCTCCTTTCATTCAGTCAGTAGCTTCAATCATTTCTGGACGTTTTTCAATGGCAAAAATCAATGAATATTGTAAATGCACAAACAGTAATTTCTCCGCATTGCAAGGTGCAATTCTGAAATTTTTTGCTTTTTCCTGCTCCTCTTAGCATGATAAAGAAGATTCAAAGAGAATGAGATGCCAGCTCCTTTCATTCAGTCAGTAGCTTCAATCATTTCTGGAAGTTTTTCAATGGCAAAAATTAATGAATATTGTAAATGCACAAACAGTAATTTCTCCGCATTGCAAGGTGCAATTCTGAAATTTTTTGCTTGTTCCTGCTCCACTTAGCATGATAAAGAAGATTCAAAGAGAGTGAGATGCCAGCTCCTTTCATTCAGTCAGTAGCTTCAATCATTTCTGGACGTTTTTCAATGGCAAAAATCAATGAATATTGTAAATGCACAAACAGTAATTTCTCCGCATTGCAAGGTGCAATTCTGAAATTTTTTGCTTTTTCCTGCTCCTCTTAGCATGATAAAGAAGATTCAAAGAGAGTGAGATGCCAGCTCCTTTCATTCAGTCAGTAGCTTCAATCATTTCTGGACGTTTTTCAATGGCAAAAATCAGTGAATATTGTAAATGCACAAACAGTAATTTCTCCGCATTGCAAGGTGCAATTCTGAAATTTTTTGCTTTTTCCTGCACCTCTTAGCATGATAAAGAAGATTCAAAGAGAGTGAGATGCCAGCTCCTTTCATTCAGTCAGTAGCTTCAAACATTTCTGGTATATGAATAACATGATGTTTTTCAATGGCAAAAATCAATGAATATTGTAAATGCACAAACAGTAATTTCTCCGCATTGCAAGGTGCAATTCTGAAATTTTTTGCTTTTTCCTGCTCCTCTTAGCATGATAAAGAAGATTCAAAGAGAGTGAGATGCCAGCTCCTTTCATTCAGTCAGTAGCTTCAATCATTTCTGGACATTTTTCAATGGCAAAAATCAATGAATATTGTAAATGCACAAAACAGTAATTTCTCCGCATTGCAAGGTGCAATTCTGAAATTTTTTGCTTTTTCCTGCTCCTCTTAGCATGATAAAGAAGATTCAAAGAGAGTGAGATGCCAGCTCCTTTCATTCAGTCAGTAGCTTCAAACATTTCTGGTATATGAATAACATGATGTTTTTCAATGGCAAAAATCAATGAATATTGTAAATGCACAAACAGTAATTTCTCCGCATTGCAAGGTGCAATTCTGAAATTTTTTGCTTTTTCCTGCTCCTCTTAGCATGATAAAGAAGATTCAAAGAGAGTGAGATGCCAGCTCCTTTCATTCAGTCAGTAGCTTCAATCATTTCTGGACGTTTTTCAATGGCAAAAATCAATGAATATTGTAAATGCACAAACAGTAATTTCTCCGCATTGCAAGGTGCAATTCTGAAATTTTTTGCTTTTTCCTGCTCCTCTTAGCATGATAAAGAAGATTCAAAGAGAGTGAGATGCCAGCTCCTTTCATTCAGTCAGTAGCTTCAATCATTTCTGGAAGTTTTTCAATGGCAAAAATCAATGAATATTGTAAATGCACAAACAGTAATTTCTCCGCATTGCAAGGTGCAATTCTGAAATTTTTTGCTTTTTCCTGCTCCTCTTAGCATGATAAAGAAGATTCAAAGAGAGTGAGATGCCAGCTCCTTTCATTCAGTCAGTAGCTTCAATCATTTCTGGACGTTTTTCAATGGCAAAAATCAATGAATATTGTAAATGCACAAACAGTAATTTCTCCGCATTGCAAGGTGCAATTCTGAAATTTTTTGCTTTTTCCTGCTCCTCTTAGCATGATAAAGAAGATTCAAAGAGAGTGAGATGCCAGCTCCTTTCATTCAGTCAGTAGCTTCAAACATTTCTGGTATATGAATAACATGATGTTTTTCAATGGCAAAAATCAATGAATATTGTAAATGCACAAACAATAATTTCTCCGCATTGCAAGGTGCAATTCTGAAATTTTTTGCTTTTTCCTGCTCCTCTTAGCATGATAAAGAAGATTCAAAGAGAGTGAGATGCCAGCTCCTTTCATTCAGTCAGTAGCTTCAATCATTTCTGGACGTTTTTCAATGGCAAAAATCAATGAATATTGTAAATGCACAAACAGTAATTTCTCCGCATTGCAAGGTGCAATTCTGAAATTTTTTGCTTTTTCCTGCTCCTCTTAGCATGATAAAGAAGATTCAAAGAGAGTGAGATGCCAGCTCCTTTCATTCAGTCAGTAGCTTCAATCATTTCTGGACGTTTTTCAATGGCAAAAATCAATGAATATTGTAAATGCACAAACAGTAATTTCTCCGCATTGCAAGGTGCAATTCTGAAATTTTTTGCTTTTTCCTGCTCCTCTTAGCATGATAAAGAAGATTCAAAGAGAGTGAGATGCCAGCTCCTTTCATTCAGTCAGTAGCTTCAAACATTTCTGGTATATGAATAACATGATGTTTTTCAATGGCAAAAATCAATGAATATTGTAAATGCACAAACAGTAATTTCTCCGCATTGCAAGGTGCAATTCTGAAATTTTTTGCTTTTTCCTGCTCCTCTTAGCATGATAAAGAAGATTCAAAGAGAGTGAGATGCCAGCTCCTTTCATTCAGTCAGTAGCTTCAATCATTTCTGGAAGTTTTTCAATGGCAAAAATCAATGAATATTGTAAATGCACAAACAGTAATTTCTCCGCATTGCAAGGTGCAATTCTGAAATTTTTTGCTTTTTCCTGCTCCTCTTAGCATGATAAAGAAGATTCAAAGAGAGTGAGATGCCAGCTCCTTTCATTCAGTCAGTAGCTTCAATCATTTCTGGACGTTTTTCAATGGCAAAAATCAATGAATATTGTAAATGCACAAACAGTAATTTCTCCGCATTGCAAGGTGCAATTCTGAAATTTTTTGCTTTTTCCTGCTCCTCTTAGCATGATAAAGAAGATTCAAAGAGAGTGAGATGCCAGCTCCTTTCATTCAGTCAGTAGCTTCAATCATTTCTGGAAGTTTTTCAATGGCAAAAATTAATGAATATTGTAAATGCACAAACAGTAATTTCTCTGCATTGCAAGGTGCAATTCTGAAATTTTTTGCTTTTTCCTGCTCCTCTTAGCATGATAAAGAAGATTCAAAGAGAGTGAGATGCCAGCTCCTTTCATTCAGTCAGTAGCTTCAATCATTTCTGGACGTTTTTCAATGGCAAAAATCAATGAATATTGTAAATGCACAAACAGTAATTTCTCCGCATTGCAAGGTGCAATTCTGAAATTTTTTGCTTTTTCCTGCTCCTCTTAGCATGATAAAGAAGATTCAAAGAGAGTGAGATGCCAGCTCCTTTCATTCAGTCAGTAGCTTCAATCATTTCTGGACGTTTTTCAATGGCAAAAATCAGTGAATATTGTAAATGCACAATCAGTAATTTCTCCGCATTGCAAGGTGCAATTCTGAAATTTTTTGCTTTTTCCTGCTCCTCTTAGCATGATAAAGAAGATTCAAAGAGAGTGAGATGCCAGCTCCTTTCATTCAGTCAGTAGCTTCAAACATTTCTGGTATATGAATAACATGATGTTTTTCAATGGCAAAAATCAATGAATATTGTAAATGCACAAACAGTAATTTCTCCGCATTGCAAGGTGCAATTCTGAAATTTTTTGCTTTTTCCTGCTCCTCTTAGCATGATAAAGAAGATTCAAAGAGAGTGAGATGCCAGCTCCTTTCATTCAGTCAGTAGCTTCAATCGTTTCTGGACGTTTTTCAATGGCAAAAATCAATGAATATTGTAAATGCACAAACAGTAATTTCTCCGCATTGCAAGGTGCAATTCTGAAATTTTTTGCTTTTTCCTGCTCCTCTTAGCATGATAAAGAAGATTCAAAGAGAGTGAGATGCCAGCTCCTTTCATTCAGTCAGTAGCTTCAATGATTTCTGGAAGTTTTTCAATGGCAAAAATCAATGAATATTGTAAATGCACAAACAGTAATTTCTCCGCATTGCAAGGTGCAATTCTGAAATTTTTTGCTTTTTCCTGCTCCTCTTAGCATGATAAAGAAGATTCAAAGAGAGTGAGATGCCAGCTCCTTTCATTCAGTCAGTAGCTTCAATCATTTCTGGACGTTTTTCAATGGCAAAAATCAATGAATATTGTAAATGCACAAACAGTAATTTCTCCGCATTGCAAGGTGCAATTCTGAAATTTTTTGCTTTTTCCTGCTCCTCTTAGCATGATAAAGAAGATTCAAAGAGAGTGAGATGCCAGCTCCTTTCATTCAGTCAGTAGCTTCAATCATTTCTGGAAGTTTTTCAATGGCAAAAATTAATGAATATTGTAAATGCACAAACAGTAATTTCTCCGCATTGCAAGGTGCAATTCTGAAATTTTTTGCTTTTTCCTGCTCCTCTTAGCATGATAAAGAAGATTCAAAGAGAGTGAGATGCCAGCTCCTTTCATTCAGTCAGTAGCTTCAATCATTTCTGGACGTTTTTCAATGGCAAAAATCAATGAATATTGTAAATGCACAAACAGTAATTTCTCCGCATTGCAAGGTGCAATTCTGAAATTTTTTGCTTTTTCCTGCTCCTCTTAGCATGATAAAGAAGATTCAAAGAGAGTGAGATGCCAGCTCCTTTCATTCAGTCAGTAGCTTCAATCATTTCTGGACGTTTTTCAATGGCAAAAATCAGTGAATATTGTAAATGCACAAACAGTAATTTCTCCGCATTGCAAGGTGCAATTCTGAAATTTTTTGCTTTTTCCTGCTCCTCTTAGCATGATAAAGAAGATTCAAAGAGAGTGAGATGCCAGCTCCTTTCATTCAGTCAGTAGCTTCAAACATTTCTGGTATATGAATAACATGATGTTTTTCAATGGCAAAAATCAATGAATATTGTAAATGCACAAACAGTAATTTCTCCGCATTGCAAGGTGCAATTCTGAAATTTTTTGCTTTTTCCTGCTCCTCTTAGCATGATAAAGAAGATTCAAAGAGAGTGAGATGCCAGCTCCTTTCATTCAGTCAGTAGCTTCAATCATTTCTGGACATTTTTCAATGGCAAAAATCAATGAATATTGTAAATGCACAAAACAGTAATTTCTCCGCATTGCAATGTGCAATTCTGAAATTTTTTGCTTTTTCCTGCTCCTCTTAGCATGATAAAGAAGATTCAAAGAGAGTGAGATGCCAGCTCCTTTCATTCAGTCAGTAGCTTCAAACATTTCTGGTATATGAATAACATGATGTTTTTCAATGGCAAAAATCAATGAATATTGTAAATGCACAAACAGTAATTTCTCCGCATTGCAAGGTGCAATTCTGAAATTTTTTGCTTTTTCCTGCTCCTCTTAGCATGATAAAGAAGATTCAAAGAGAGTGAGATGCCAGCTCCTTTCATTCAGTCAGTAGCTTCAATCATTTCTGGACGTTTTTCAATGGCAAAAATCAATGAATATTGTAAATGCACAAACAGTAATTTCTCCGCATTGCAAGGTGCAATTCTGAAATTTTTTGCTTTTTCCTGCTCCTCTTAGCATGATAAAGAAGATTCAAAGAGAGTGAGATGCCAGCTCCTTTCATTCAGTCAGTAGCTTCAATCATTTCTGGAAGTTTTTCAATGGCAAAAATCAATGAATATTGTAAATGCACAAACAGTAATTTCTCCGCATTGCAAGGTGCAATTCTGAAATTTTTTGCTTTTTCCTGCTCCTCTTAGCATGATAAAGAAGATTCAAAGAGAGTGAGATGCCAGCTCCTTTCATTCAGTCAGTAGCTTCAATCATTTCTGGACGTTTTTCAATGGCAAAAATCAATGAATATTGTAAATGCACAAACAGTAATTTCTCCGCATTGCAAGGTGCAATTCTGAAATTTTTTGCTTTTTCCTGCTCCTCTTAGCATGATAAAGAAGATTCAAAGAGAGTGAGATGCCAGCTCCTTTCATTCAGTCAGTAGCTTCAAACATTTCTGGTATATGAATAACATGATGTTTTTCAATGGCAAAAATCAATGAATATTGTAAATGCACAAACAATAATTTCTCCGCATTGCAAGGTGCAATTCTGAAATTTTTTGCTTTTTCCTGCTCCTCTTAGCATGATAAAGAAGATTCAAAGAGAGTGAGATGCCAGCTCCTTTCATTCAGTCAGTAGCTTCAATCATTTCTGGACGTTTTTCAATGGCAAAAATCAATGAATATTGTAAATGCACAAACAGTAATTTCTCCGCATTGCAAGGTGCAATTCTGAAATTTTTTGCTTTTTCCTGCTCCTCTTAGCATGATAAAGAAGATTCAAAGAGAGTGAGATGCCAGCTCCTTTCATTCAGTCAGTAGCTTCAATCATTTCTGGACGTTTTTCAATGGCAAAAATCAATGAATATTGTAAATGCACAAACAGTAATTTCTCCGCATTGCAAGGTGCAATTCTGAAATTTTTTGCTTTTTCCTGCTCCTCTTAGCATGATAAAGAAGATTCAAAGAGAGTGAGATGCCAGCTCCTTTCATTCAGTCAGTAGCTTCAAACATTTCTGGTATATGAATAACATGATGTTTTTCAATGGCAAAAATCAATGAATATTGTAAATGCACAAACAGTAATTTCTCCGCATTGCAAGGTGCAATTCTGAAATTTTTTGCTTTTTCCTGCTCCTCTTAGCATGATAAAGAAGATTCAAAGAGAGTGAGATGCCAGCTCCTTTCATTCAGTCAGTAGCTTCAATCATTTCTGGACGTTTTTCAATGGCAAAAATCAATGAATATTGTAAATGCACAAACAGTAATTTCTCCGCATTGCAAGGTGCAATTCTGAAATTTTTTGCTTTTTCCTGCTCCTCTTAGCATGATAAAGAAGATTCAAAGAGAGTGAGATGCCAGCTGCTTTCATTCAGTCAGTAGCTTCAAACATTTCTGGTATATGAATAACATGATGTTTTTCAATGGCAAAAATCAATGAATATTGTAAATGCATAAACAGTAATTTCTCCGCATTGCAAGGTGCAATTCTGAAATTTTTTGCTTTTTCCTGCTCCTCTTAGCATGATAAAGAAGATTCAAAGAGAGTGAGATGCCAGCTCCTTTCGTTCAGTCAGTAGCTTCAATCATTTCTGGACGTTTTTCAATGGCAAAAATCATTGAATATTGTAAATGCACAAACAGTAATTTCTCCGCATTGCAAGGTGCAATTCTGAAATTTTTTACTTTTTCCTGCTCCTCTTAGCATGATAAAGAAGATTCAAAGAGAGTGAGATGTCAGCTCCTTTCATTCAGTCAGTAGCTTCAATCATTTCTGGTATATGAATAACATGATGTTTTTCAATGGCAAAAATCAATGAATATTGTAAATGCACAAACAGTAATTTCTCCGCATTGCAAGGTGAAATTCTGAAATTTTTTGCTTTTTCCTGCTCCTCTTAGCATGATAAACAAGATTCAAAGAGAGTGAGATAACAGCTCCTTTCATTCAGTCAGTAGCTTCAATCATTTCTGGACGTTTTTCAATGGCAAAAATCAATGAATATTGTAAATGCACAAACAGTAATTTCTCCGCATTGCAAGGTGCAATTCTGAAATTTTTTGCTTTTTCCTGCTCCTCTTAGCATGATAAAGAAGATTCAAAGAGAGTGAGATGCCAGCTCCTTTCATTCAGTCAGTAGCTTCAATCATTTCTGGACGTTTTTCAATTGCAAAAATCAATGAATATTGTAAATGCACAAACAGTAATTTCTCCGCATTGCAAGGTGCAATTCTGAAATTTTTTGCTTTTTCCTGCTCCTCTTAGCATGATAAAGAAGATTCAAAGAGAGTGAGATGCCAGCTACTTTCATTCAGTCAGTAGCTTCAATCATTTCTGGTATATGAATAACATGATGTTTTTCAATGGCAAAAATCAATGAATATTGTAAATGCACAAACAGTAATTTCTCCGCATTGCAAGGTGCAATTCTGAAATTTTTTGCTTTATCCTGCTCCTCTTAGCATGATAAAGAAGATTCAAAGAGAGTGAGATGCCAGCTCCTTTCATTCAGTCAGTAGCTTCAATCATTTCTGGAAGTTTTTCAATGGCAAAAATCAATGAATATTGTAAATGCACAAACAGTAATTTCTCCGCATTGCAAGGTGCAATTCTGAAATTTTTTGCTTTTTCCTGCTCCTCTTAGCATGATAAAGAAGATTCAAAGAGAGTGAGATGCCAGCTCCTTTCATTCAGTCAGTAGCTTCAATCATTTCTGGTATATGAATAACATGATGTTTTTCAATGGCAAAAATCAATGAATTTTGTAAATGCACAAACAGTAATTTCTCCGCATTGCAAGGTGCAATTCTGAAATTTTTTGCTTTTTCCTGCTCCTCTTAGCATGATAAAGAAGATTCAAAGAGAGTGAGATGCCAGCTCCTTTCATTCAGTCAGTAGATTCAATCATTTCTGGACGTTTTTCAATGGCAAAAATCAATGAATATTGTAAATGCACAAACACTAATTTCTCCGCATTGCAAGGTGCAATTCTGAAATTTTTTGCTTTTTCCTGCTCCTCTTAGCATGATAAAGAAGATTCAAAGAGAGTGAGATGCCAGCTCCTTTCATTCAGTCAGTAGCTTCAAACATTTCTGGTATATGAATAACATGATGTTTTTCAATGGCAAAAATCAATGAATATTGTAAATGCACAAACAGTAATTTCTCCGCATTGCAAGGTGCAATTCTGAAATTTTTTGCTTTTTCCTGCTCCTCTTAGCATGTTAAAGAAGATTCAAAGAGAGTGAGATGCCAGCTCCTTTCGGTCAGTCAGTAGCTTCAATCATTTCTGGACGTTTTTCAATGGTAAAAATCAATGAATATTGTAAATGCACAAACAGTAATTTCTCCGCATTGCAAGGTGCAATTCTGAAATTTTTTGCTTTTTCCTGCTCCTCTTAGCATGATAAAGAAGATTCAAAGAGAGTGAGATGCCAGCTCCTTTCATTCAGTCAGTAGCTTCAAACATTTCTGGTATATGAATAACATGATGTTTTTCAATGGCAAAAATCAATGAATATTGTAAATGCACAAACAGTAATTTCTCCGCATTGCAAGGTGCAATTCTGAAATTTTTTGCTTTTTCCTGCTCCTCTTAGCATGATAAAGAAGATTCAAAGAGAGTGAGATGCCAGCTCCTTTCATTCAGTCAGTAGCTTCAATCATTTCTGGACGTTTTTCAGTGGCAAAAATCAATGAATATTGTAAATGCACAAACAGTAATTTCTCCGCATTGCAAGGTGCAATTCTGAAATTTTTTGCTTTTTCCTGCTCCTCTTAGCATGATAAAGAAGATTCAAAGAGAGTGAGATGCCAGCTCCTTTCATTCAGTCAGTAGCTTCAAACATTTCTGGTATATGAATAACATGATGTTTTTCAATGGCAAAAATCAATGAATATTGTAAATGCACAAACAATAATTTCTCCGCATTGCAAGGTGCAATTCTGAAATTTTTTGCTTTTTCCTGCTCCTCTTAGCATGATAAAGAAGATTCAAAGAGAGTGAGATGCCAGCTCCTTTCATTCAGTCAGTAGCTTCAATCATTTCTGGACGTTTTTCAATGGCAAAAATCAATGAATATTGTAAATGCACAAACAGTAATTTCTCCGCATTGCAAGGTGCAATTCTGAAATTTTTTGCTTTTTCCTGCTCCTCTTAGCATGATAAAGAAGATTCAAAGAGAGTGAGATGCCAGCTCCTTTCATTCAGTCAGTAGCTTCAATCATTTCTGGACGTTTTTCAATGGCAAAAATCAATGAATATTGTAAATGCACAAACAGTAATTTCTCCGCATTGCAAGGTGCAATTCTGAAATTTTTTGCTTTTTCCTGCTCCTCTTAGCATGATAAAGAAGATTCAAAGAGAGTGAGATGCCAGCTCCTTTCATTCAGTCAGTAGCTTCAAACATTTCTGGTATATGAATAACATGATGTTTTTCAATGGCAAAAATCAATGAATATTGTAAATGCACAAACAGTAAATTCTCCGCATTGCAAGGTGCAATTCTGAAATTTTTTGCTTTTTCCTGCTCCTCTTAGCATGATAAAGAAGATTCAAAGAGAGTGAGATGCCAGCTCCTTTCATTCAGTCAGTAGCTTCAATCATTTCTGGACGTTTTTCAATGGCAAAAATCAATGAATATTGTAAATGCACAAACAGTAATTTCTCCGCATTGCAAGGTGCAATTCTGAAATTTTTTGCTTTTTCCTGCTCCTCTTAGCATGATAAAGAAGATTCAAAGAGAGTGAGATGCCAGCTGCTTTCATTCAGTCAGTAGCTTCAAACATTTCTGGTATATGAATAACATGTTTTTCAATGGCAAAAATCAATGAATATTGTAAATGCACAAACAGTAATTTCTCCGCATTGCAAGGTGCAATTCTGAAATTTTTTGCTTTATCCTGCTCCTCTTAGCATGATAAAGAAGATTCAAAGAGAGTGAGATGCCAGCTCCTTTCATTCAGTCAGTAGCTTCAATCATTTCTGGAAGTTTTTCAATGGCAAAAATCAATGAATATTGTAAATGCACAAACAGTAATTTCTCCGCATTGCAAGGTGCAATTCTGAAATTTTTTGCTTTTTCCTGCTCCTCTTAGCATGATAAAGAAGATTCAAAGAGAGTGAGATGCCAGCTCCTTTCATTCAGTCAGTAGCTTCAATCATTTCTGGTATATGAATAACATGATGTTTTTCAATGACAAAAATCAATGAATTTTGTAAATGCACAAACAGTAATTTCTCCGCATTGCAAGGTGCAATTCTGAAATTTTTTGCTTTTTCCTGCTCCTCTTAGCATGATAAAGAAGATTCAAAGAGAGTGAGATGCCAGCTCCTTTCATTCAGTCAGTAGATTCAATCATTTCTGGACGTTTTTCAATGGCAAAAATCAATGAATATTGTAAATGCACAAACACTAATTTCTCCGCATTGCAAGGTGCAATTCTGAAATTTTTTGCTTTTTCCTGCTCCTCTTAGCATGATAAAGAAGATTCAAAGAGAGTGAGATGCCAGCTCCTTTCATTCAGTCAGTAGCTTCAAACATTTCTGGTATATGAATAACATGATGTTTTTCAATGGCAAAAATCAATGAATATTGTAAATGCACAAACAATAATTTCTCCGCATTGCAAGGTGCAATTCTGAAATTTTTTGCTTTTTCCTGCTCCTCTTAGCATGATAAAGAAGATTCAAAGAGAGTGAGATGCCAGCTCCTTTCATTCAGTCAGTAGCTTCAATCATTTCTGGACGTTTTTCAATGGCAAAAATCAATGAATATTGTAAATGCACAAACAGTAATTTCTCCGCATTGCAAGGTGCAATTCTGAAATTTTTTGCTTTTTCCTGCTCCTCTTAGCATGATAAAGAAGATTCAAAGAGAGTGAGATGCCAGCTCCTTTCATTCAGTCAGTAGCTTCAATCATTTCTGGACGTTTTTCAATGGCAAAAATCAATGAATATTGTAAATGCACAAACAGTAATTTCTCCGCATTGCAAGGTGCAAGTCTGAAATTTTTTGCTTTTTCCTGCTCCTCTTAGCATGATAAAGAAGATTCAAAGAGAGTGAGATGCCAGCTCCTTTCATTCAGTCAGTAGCTTCAAACATTTCTGGTATATGAATAACATGATGTTTTTCAATGGCAAAAATCAATGAATATTGTAAATGCACAAACAGTAATTTCTCCGCATTGCAAGGTGCAATTCTGAAATTTTTTGCTTTTTCCTGCTCCTCTTAGCATGATAAAGAAGATTCAAAGAGAGTGAGATGCCAGCTCCTTTCATTCAGTCAGTAGCTTCAATCATTTCTGGACGTTTTTCAATGGCAAAAATCAATGAATATTGTAAATGCACAAACAGTAATTTCTCCGCATTGCAAGGTGCAATTCTGAAATTTTTTGCTTTTTCCTGCTCCTCTTAGCATGATAAAGAAGATTCAAAGAGAGTGAGATGCCAGCTGCTTTCATTCAGTCAGTAGCTTCAAACATTTCTGGTATATGAATAACATGATGTTTTTCAATGGCAAAAATCAATGAATATTGTAAATGCACAAACAGTAATTTCTCCGCATTGCAAGGTGCAATTCTGAAATTTTTTGCTTTATCCTGCTCCTCTTAGCATGATAAAGAAGATTCAAAGAGAGTGAGATGCCAGCTCCTTTCATTCAGTCAGTAGCTTCAATCATTTCTGGAAGTTTTTCAATGGCAAAAATCAATGAATATTGTAAATGCACAAACAGTAATTTCTCCGCATTGCAAGGTGCAATTCTGAAATTTTTTGCTTTTTCCTGCTCCTCTTAGCATGATAAAGAAGATTCAAAGAGAGTGAGATGCCAGCTCCTTTCATTCAGTCAGTAGCTTCAATCATTTCTGGTATATGAATAACATGATGTTTTTCAATGGCAAAAATCAATGAATTTTGTAAATGCACAAACAGTAATTTCTCCGCATTGCAAGGTGCAATTCTGAAATTTTTTGCTTTTTCCTGCTCCTCTTAGCATGATAAAGAAGATTCAAAGAGAGTGAGATGCCAGCTCCTTTCATTCAGTCAGTAGATTCAATCATTTCTGGACGTTTTTCAATGGCAAAAATCAATGAATATTGTAAATGCACAAACACTAATTTCTCCGCATTGCAAGGTGCAATTCTGAAATTTTTTGCTTTTTCCTGCTCCTCTTAGCATGATAAAGAAGATTCAAAGAGAGTGAGATGCCAGCTCCTTTCATTCAGTCAGTAGCTTCAAACATTTCTGGTATATGAATAACATGATGTTTTTCAATGGCAAAAATCAATGAATATTGTAAATGCACAAACAATAATTTCTCCGCATTGCAAGGTGCAATTCTGAAATTTTTTGCTTTTTCCTGCTCCTCTTAGCATGATAAAGAAGATTCAAAGAGAGTGAGATGCCAGCTCCTTTCATTCAGTCAGTAGCTTCAATCATTTCTGGACGTTTTTCAATGGCAAAAATCAATGAATATTGTAAATGCACAAACAGTAATTTCTCCGCATTGCAAGGTGCAATTCTGAAATTTTTTGCTTTTTCCTGCTCCTCTTAGCATGATAAAGAAGATTCAAAGAGAGTGAGATGCCAGCTCCTTTCATTCAGTCAGTAGCTTCAATCATTTCTGGACGTTTTTCAATGGCAAAAATCAATGAATATTGTAAATGCACAAACAGTAATTTCTCCGCATTGCAAGGTGCAATTCTGAAATTTTTTGCTTTTTCCTGCTCCTCTTAGCATGATAAAGAAGATTCAAAGAGAGTGAGATGCCAGCTCCTTTCATTCAGTCAGTAGCTTCAAACATTTCTGGTATATGAATAACATGATGTTTTTCAATGGCAAAAATCAATGAATATTGTAAATGCACAAACAGTAATTTCTCCGCATTGCAAGGTGCAATTCTGAAATTTTTTGCTTTTTCCTGCTCCTCTTAGCATGATAAAGAAGATTCAAAGAGAGTGAGATGCCAGCTCCTTTCATTCAGTCAGTAGCTTCAATCATTTCTGGACGTTTTTCAATGGCAAAAATCAATGAATATTGTAAATGCACAAACAGTAATTTCTCCGCATTGCAAGGTGCAATTCTGAAATTTTTTGCTTTTTCCTGCTCCTCTTAGCATGATAAAGAAGATTCAAAGAGAGTGAGATGCCAGCTGCTTTCATTCAGTCAGTAGCTTCAAACATTTCTGGTATATGAATAACATGATGTTTTTCAATGGCAAAAATCAATGAATATTGTAAATGCACAAACAGTAATTTCTCCGCATTGCAAGGTGCAATTCTGAAATTTTTTGCTTTTTCCTGCTCCTCTTAGCATGATAAAGAAGATTCAAAGAGAGTGAGTTGCCAGCTCCTTTCGTTCAGTCAGTAGCTTCAATCATTTCTGGACGTTTTTCAATGGCAAAAATCATTGAATATTGTAAATGCACAAACAGTAATTTCTCCGCATTGCAAGGTGCAATTCTGAAATTTTTTACTTTTTCCTGCTCCTCTTAGCATGATAAAGAAGATTCAAAGAGAGTGAGATGTCAGCTCCTTTCATTCAGTCAGTAGCTTCAATCATTTCTGGTATATGAATAACATGATGTTTTTCAATGGCAAAAATCAATGAATATTGTAAATGCACAAACAGTAATTTCTCCGCATTGCAAGGTGAAATTCTGAAATTTTTTGCTTTTTCCTGCTCCTCTTAGCATGATAAACAAGATTCAAAGAGAGTGAGATAACAGCTCCTTTCATTCAGTCAGTAGCTTCAATCATTTCTGGACGTTTTTCAATGGCAAAAATCAATGAATATTGTAAATGCACAAACAGTAATTTCTCCGCATTGCAAGGTGCAATTCTGAAATTTTTTGCTTTTTCCTGCTCCTCTTAGCATGATAAAGAAGATTCAAAGAGAGTGAGATGCCAGCTCCTTTCATTCAGTCAGTAGCTTCAATCATTTCTGGACGTTTTTCAATTGCAAAAATCAATGAATATTGTAAATGCACAAACAGTAATTTCTCCGCATTGCAAGGTGCAATTCTGAAATTTTTTGCTTTTTCCTGCTCCTCTTAGCATGATAAAGAAGATTCAAAGAGAGTGAGATGCCAGCTACTTTCAATCAGTCAGTAGCTTCAATCATTTCTGGTATATGAATAACATGATGTTTTTCAATGGCAAAAATCAATGAATATTGTAAATGCACAAACAGTAATTTCTCCGCATTGCAAGGTGCAATTCTGAAATTTTTTGCTTTATCCTGCTCCTCTTAGCATGATAAAGAAGATTCAAAGAGAGTGAGATGCCAGCTCCTTTCATTCAGTCAGTAGCTTCAATCATTTCTGGAAGTTTTTCAATGGCAAAAATCAATGAATATTGTAAATGCACAAACAGTAATTTCTCCGCATTGCAAGGTGCAATTCTGAAATTTTTTGCTTTTTCCTGCTCCTCTTAGCATGATAAAGAAGATTCAAAGAGAGTGAGATGCCAGCTCCTTTCATTCAGTCAGTAGCTTCAATCATTTCTGGTATATGAATAACATGATGTTTTTCAATGGCAAAAATCAATGAATTTTGTAAATGCACAAACAGTAATTTCTCCGCATTGCAAGGTGCAATTCTGAAATTTTTTGCTTTTTCCTGCTCCTCTTAGCATGATAAAGAAGATTCAAAGAGAGTGAGATGCCAGCTCCTTTCATTCAGTCAGTAGATTCAATCATTTCTGGACGTTTTTCAATGGCAAAAATCAATGAATATTGTAAATGCACAAACACTAATTTCTCCGCATTGCAAGGTGCAATTCTGAAATTTTTTGCTTTTTCCTGCTCCTCTTAGCATGATAAAGAAGATTCAAAGAGAGTGAGATGCCAGCTCCTTTCATTCAGTCAGTAGCTTCAAACATTTCTGGTATATGAATAACATGATGTTTTTCAATGGCAAAAATCAATGAATATTGTAAATGCACAAACAGTAATTTCTCCGCATTGCAAGGTGCAATTCTGAAATTTTTTGCTTTTTCCTGCTCCTCTTAGCATGTTAAAGAAGATTCAAAGAGAGTGAGATGCCAGCTCCTTTCGGTCAGTCAGTAGCTTCAATCATTTCTGGACGTTTTTCAATGGTAAAAATCAATGAATATTGTAAATGCACAAACAGTAATTTCTCCGCATTGCAAGGTGCAATTCTGAAATTTTTTGCTTTTTCCTGCTCCTCTTAGCATGATAAAGAAGATTCAAAGAGAGTGAGATGCCAGCTCCTTTCATTCAGTCAGTAGCTTCAAACATTTCTGGTATATGAATAACATGATGTTTTTCAATGGCAAAAATCAATGAATATTGTAAATGCACAAACAGTAATTTCTCCGCATTGCAAGGTGCAATTCTGAAATTTTTTGCTTTTTCCTGCTCCTCTTAGCATGATAAAGAAGATTCAAAGAGAGTGAGATGCCAGCTCCTTTCATTCAGTCAGTAGCTTCAATCATTTCTGGACGTTTTTCAATGGCAAAAATCAATGAATATTGTAAATGCACAAACAGTAATTTCTCCGCATTGCAAGGTGCAATTCTGAAATTTTTTGCTTTTTCCTGCTCCTCTTAGCATGATAAAGAAGATTCAAAGAGAGTGAGATGCCAGCTCCTTTCATTCAGTCAGTAGCTTCAAACATTTCTGGTATATGAATAACATGATGTTTTTCAATGGCAAAAATCAATGAATATTGTAAATGCACAAACAGTAATTTCTCCGCATTGCAAGGTGCAATTCTGAAATTTTTTGCTTTTTCCTGCTCCTCTTAGCATGATAAAGAAGATTCAAAGAGAGTGAGATGCCAGCTCCTTTCATTCAGTCAGTAGCTTCAAAATTTCTGGTATATGAATAACATGATGTTTTTCAATGGCAAAAATCAATGAATATTGTAAATGCACAAACAGTAATTTCTCCGCATTGCAAGGTGCAATTCTGAAATTTTTTGCTTTTTCCTGCTCCTCTTAGCATGATAAAGAAGATTCAAAGAGAGTGAGATGCCAGCTCCTTTCATTCAGTCAGTAGCTTCAAACATTTCTGGTATATGAATAACATGATGTTTTTCAATGGCAAAAATCAATGAATATTGTAAATGCACAAACAGTAATTTCTCCGCATTGCAAGGTGCAATTCTGAAATTTTTTGCTTTTTCCTGCTCCTCTTAGCATGATAAAGAAGATTCAAAGAGAGTGAGATGCCAGCTGCTTTCATTCAGTCAGTAGCTTCAAACATTTCTGGTATATGAATAACATGATGTTTTTCAATGGCAAAAATTTCAGAATTGCACCTTGCAATGTGGAGATATTACTGTTTGTGCATTTACAATATTCATTGATTTTTGCCATTGAAAAACATGTTTTTCATATACCAGAAATGTTTGAAGCTACTGACTGAATGAAAGGAGCTGGCATCTCACTCTCTTTGAATCTTCTTTATCATGCTAGGATTAACAGGAAAAAGCAAAAAATTTCAGAATTGCACCTTGCAATGGGAGATATTACTGTTTGTGCATTTACAATATTCATTTATTTTTGCCATTGAAAAACGTCCAGAAATGTTTGAAGCTACTGACTGAATGAAAGGAGCTGGCATCTCACTCTCTTTGAATCTTCTTTATCATGCTAGGATTAGCAGGAAAAAGCAAAAAATTTCTGAATTGCACCTTGCAATGTGGAGATATTACTATTTGTGCATTTACAATATTCATTGATTTTTGCCATTGAAAAACATGTTTTTCATATACCAGAAATGTTTGAAGCTACTGACTGAATGAAAGGAGCTGGCATCTCACTCTCTTTGAATCTTCTTTATCATGCTAGGATTAGCAGGAAAAAGCAAAAAATTTCAGAATTGCACCTTGCAATGTGGAGATATTACTGTTTGTGCATTTACAATATTCATTGATTTTTGCCATTGAAAAACATGTTTTTCATATACCAGAAATGTTTGAAGCTACTGACTGAATGAAAGGAGCTGGCATCTCACTCTCTTTGAATCTTCTTTATCATGCTAGGATTAACAGGAAAAAGCAAAAAATTTCAGAATTGCACCTTGCAATGTGGAGATATTACTGTTTGTGCATTTACAATATTCATTGATTTTTCCCATTGAAAAACGTCCAGAAATGTTTGAAGCTACTGACTGAATGAAAGGAGCTGGCATCTCACTCTCTTTGAATCTTCTTTATCATGCTAGGATTAGCAGGAAAAAGCAAAAAATTTCAGAATTGCACCTTGCAATGTGGAGATATTACTGTTTGTGCATTTACAATATTCATTGATTTTTGCCATTGAAAAACATGTTTTTCATATACCAGAAATGTTTGAAGCTACTGACTGAATGAAAGGAGCTGGCATCTCACTCTCTTTGAATCTTCTTTATCATGCTAGGATTAGCAGGAAAAAGCAAAAAATTTCAGAATTGCACCTTACAATGTGGAGATATTACTGTTTGTGCATTTACAATATTCATTGATTTTTGCCATTGAAAAACGTCCAGAAATGTTTGAAGCTACTGACTGAATGAAAGGAGCTGGCATCTCACTCTCTTTGAATCTTCTTTATCATGCTAGGATTAGCAGGAAAAAGCAAAAAATTTCAGAATTGCACCTTGCAATGTGGAGATATTACTGTTTGTGCATTTACAATATTCATTGATTTTTGCCATTGAAAAACATGTTTTTCATATACCAGAAATGTTTGAAGCTACTGACTGAATGAAAGGAGCTGGCATCTCACTCTCTTTGAATCTTCTTTATCATGCTAGGATTAGCAGGAAAAAGCAAAAAATTTCAGAATTGCACCTTGCAATGTGGAGATATTACTGTTTGTGCATTTACAATATTCATTGATTTTTGCCATTGAAAAACGTCCAGAAATGTTTGAAGCTACTGACTGAATGAAAGGAGCTGGCATCTCACTCTCTTTGAATCTTCTTTATCATGCTAGGATTAGCAGGAAAAAGCAAAAAATTTCAGAATTGCACCTTGCAATGTGGAGATATTACTGTTTGTGCATTTACAATATTCATTGATTTTTGCCATTGAAAAACGTTTTTCATATACCAGAAATGTTTGAAGCTACTGACTGAATGAAAGGAGCTGGCATCTCACTCTCTTTGAATCTTCTTTATCATGCTAGGATTAACAGGAAAAAGCAAAAAATTTCAGAATTGCACCTTGCAATGTGGAGATATTACTGTTTGTGCATTTACAATATTCATTGATTTTTGCCATTGAAAAACGTCCAGAAATGTTTGAAGCTACTGACTGAATGAAAGGAGCAGGCATCTCACTCTCTTTGAATCTTCTTTATCATGCTAGGATTAACAGGAAAAAGCTAAAAATTTCAGAATTGCACCTTGCAATGTGGAGATATTACTGTTTGTGCATTTACAATATTCATTGATTTTTGCCATTGAAAAACATGTTTTTCATATGCCAGAAATGTTTGAAGCTACTGACTGAATGAAAGGAGCTGGCATCTCACTCTCTTTGAATCTTCTTTATCATGCTAGGATTAGCAGGAAAAAGCAAAAAATTTCAGAATTGCACCTTGCAATGTGGAGATATTACTGTTTGTGCATTTACAATATTCATTGATTTTTGCCATTGAAAAACATGTTTTTCATATACCAGAAATGTTTGAAGCTACTGACTGAATGAAAGGAGCTGGCATCTCACTCTCTTTGAATCTTCTTTATCATGCTAGGATTAGCAGGAAAAAGCAAAAAATTTCAGAATTGCACCTTGCAATGTGGAGATATTACTGTTTGTGCATTTACAATATTCATTGATTTTTGCTATTGAAAAACATGTTTTTCATATACCAGAAATGTTTGAAGCTACTGACTGAATGAAAGGAGCTGGCATCTCACTCTCTTTGAATCTTCTTTATCATGCTAGGATTAACAGGAAAAAGCAAAAAATTTCAGAATTGCACCTTGCAATGTGGAGATATTACTGTTTGTGCATTTACAATATTCATTGATTTTTGCCATTGAAAAACGTCCAGAAATGTTTGAAGCTACTGACTGAAACGAGCTGGCATCTCACTCTCTTTGAATCTTCTTTATCATGCTAGGATTAACAGGAAAAAGCTAAAAATTTCAGAATTGCACCTTGCAATGTGGAGATATTACTGTTTGTGCATTTACAATATTCATTGATTTTTGCCATTGAAAAACATGTTTTTCATATACCAGAAATGTTTGAAGCTACTGACTGAATGAAAGGAGCTGGCATCTCACTCTCTTTGAATCTTCTTTATCATGCTAGGATTAGCAGGAAAAAGCAAAAAATTTCAGAATTGCACCTTGCAATGTGGAGATATTACTTTTTGTGCATTTACAATATTCATTGATTTTTACCATTGAAAAACATGTTTTTCATATACCAGAAATGTTTGAAGCTACTGACTGAATGAAAGGAGCTGGCATCTCACTCTCTTTGAATCTTCTTTATCATGCTAGGATTAGCAGGAAAAAGCAAAAAATTTCAGAATTGCACCTTGCAATGTGGAGATATTACTGTTTGTGCATTTACAATATTCATTGATTTTTGCCATTGAAAAACATGTTTTTCATATACCAGAAATGTTTGAAGCTACTGACTGAATGAAAGAAGCTGGCATCTCACTCTCTTTGAATCTTCTTTATCATGCTAGGATTAACAGGAAAAAGCAAAAAATTTCAGAATTGCACCTTGCAATGTGGAGATATTACTGTTTGTGCATTTACAATATTCATTGATTTTTGCCATTGAAAAACGTCCAGAAATGTTTGAAGCTACTGACTGAATGAAAGGAGCTGGCATCTCACTCTCTTTGAATCTTCTTTATCATGCTAGGATTATCAGGAAAAAGCAAAAAATTTCAGAATTGCACCTTGCAATGTGGAGATATTACTGTTTGTGCATTTACAATATTCATTGATTTTTGCCATTGAAAAACATGTTTTTCATATACCAGAAATGTTTGAAGCTACTGACTGAATGAAAGGAGCTGGCATCTCACTCTCTTTGAATCTTCTTTATCATGCTAAGAGGAGCAGGAAAAAGTAAAAAATTTCAGAATTGCACCTTGCAATGCGGAGAAATTACTGTTTGTGCATTTATAATAATAAATGATTTTTGCCATTGAAAAACGTCCAGAAATGATTGAAGCTACTGACTGAACGAAAGGAGCTGGCATCTCACTCTCTTTGAATCTTCTTTATCATGCTAAGAGGAGCAGGAAAAAGCAAAAAATTTCAGAATTGCACCTTGCAATGCGGACAAATTACTGTTTGTGCATTTACAATATTCATTGATTTTTGCCATTGAAAAACATCATGTTATTCATATACCAGAAATGTTTGAAGCTACTGACTGAATGAAAGGAGCTGGCATCTCACTCTCTTTGAATCTTCTTTATCATGCTAAGAGGAGCAGGAAAAAGCAAAAAATTTCAGAATTGCACCTTGCAATGCGGAGAAATTACTGTTTGTGCATTTACAATATTCATTGATTTTTGCCATTGAAAAACGTCCAGAAATGATTGAAGCTACTGACTGAATGAAAGGAGCTGGCATCTCACTCTCTTTGAATCTTCTTTATCATGCTAAGAGGAGCAGGAAAAAGCAAAAAATTTCAGAATTGCACCTTGCAATGCGGAGAAATTACTGTTTGTGCATTTACAATATTCATTGATTTTTGCCATTGAAAAACGTCCAGAAATGATTGAAGCTACTGACTGAATGAAAGGAGCTGGCATCTCACTCTCTTTGAATCTTGTTTATCATGCTAAGAGGAGCAGGAAAAAGCAAAAAATTTCAGAATTGCACCTTGCAATGCGGAGAAATTACTGTTTGTGCATTTACAATATTCATTGATTTTTGCCATTGAAAAACGTCCAGAAATGATTGAAGCTACTGACTGAATGAAAGGAGCTGGCATCTCACTCTCTTTGAATCTTCTTTATCATGCTAAGAGGAGCAGGAAAAAGCAAAAAATTTCAGAATTGCACCTTGCAATGCGGAGAAATTACTGTTTGTGCATTTACAATATTCATTGATTTTTGCCATTGAAAAAATCATGTTATTCATATACCAGAAATGATTGAAGCTACTGACTGAATGAAAGGAGCTGGCATCTCACTCTCTTTGAATCTTCTTTATCATGCTAAGAGGAGCAGGAAAAAGTCAAAAATTTCAGAATTGCACCTTGCAATGCGGAGAAATTACTGTTTGTGCATTTATAATATTCAATGATTTTTGCCATTGAAAAACGTCCAGAAATGATTGAAGCTACTGACTGAACGAAAGGAGCTGGCATCTCACTCTCTTTGAATCTTCTTTATCATGCTAAGAGGAGCAGGAAAAAGCAAAAAATTTCAGAATTGCACCTTGCAATGCGGAGAAATTACTGTTTGTGCATTTACAATATTCATTGATTTTTGCCATTGAAAAACATCATGTTATTCATATACCAGAAATGTTTGAAGCTACTGACTGAATGAAAGGAGCTGGCATCTCACTCTCTTTGAATCTTCTTTATCATGCTAAGAGGAGCAGGAAAAAGCAAAAAATTTCAGAATTGCACCTTGCAAAGCGGAGAAATTACTGTTTGTGAATTTACAATATTCATTGATTTTTGCCATTGAAAAACGTCCAGAAATGATTGAAGCTACTGACTGAATGAAAGGAGCTGGCATCTCACTCTCTTTGAATCTTCTTTATCATGCTAAGAGGAGCAGGAAAAAGCAAAAAATTTCAGAATTGCACCTTGCAATGCGGAGAAATTACTGTTTGTGCATTTACAATATTCATTGATTTTTGCCATTGAAAAACATCCAGAAATGATTGAAGCTACTGACTGAATGAAAGGAACTGGCATCTCACTCTCTTTGAATCTTGTTTATCATGCTAAGAGGAGCAGGAAAAAGCAAAAAATTTCAGAATTGCACCTTGCAATGCGGAGAAATTACAGTTTGTGCATTTACAATATTCATTGATTTTTGCCATTGAAAAACGTCCAGAAATGATTGAAGCTACTGACTGAATGAAAGGAGCTGGCATCTCACTCTCTTTGAATCTTCTTTATCATGCTAAGAGGAGCAGGAAAAAGCAAAAAATTTCAGAATTGCACCTTGCAATGCGGAGAAATTACTGTTTGTGCATTTACAATATTCATTGATTTTTGCCTTTGAAAAACATCATGTTATTCATATACCAGAAATGATTGAAGCTACTGACTGAATGAAAGGAGCTGGCATCTCACTCTCTTTGAATCTTCTTTATCATGCTAAGAGGAGCAGGAAAAAGTAAAAAATTTCAGAATTGCACCTTGCAATGCGGAGAAATTACTGTTTGTGCATTTATAATATTCAATGATTTTTGCCATTGAAAAACGTCCAGAAATGATTGAAGCTACTGACTGAACGAAAGGAGCTGGCATCTCACTCTCTTTGAATCTTCTTTATCATGCTAAGAGGAGCAGGAAAAAGCAAAAAATTTCAGAATTGCACCTTGCAATGCGGAGAAATTACTGTTTGTGCATTTACAATATTCATTGATTTTTGCCATTGAAAAACATCCAGAAATGATTGAAGCTACTGACTGAATGAAAGGAGCTGGCATCTCACTCTCTTTGAATCTTCTTTATCATGCTAAGAGGAGCAGGAAAAAGCAAAAAATTTCAGAATTGCACCTTGCAATGCGGAGAAATTACTGTTTGTGCATTTACAATATTCATTGATTTTTGCCATTGAAAAACATCATGTTATTCATATACCAGAAATGTTTGAAGCTACTGACTGAATGAAAGGAGCTGACATCTCACTCTCTTTGAATCTTCTTTATCATGCTAAGAGGAGCAGGAAAAAGCAAAAAATTTCAGAATTGCACCTTGCAATGCGGAGAAATTACTGTTTGTGCATTTACAATATTCATTTATTTTTGCCATTGAAAAACATCCAGAAATGATTGAAGCTACTGACTGAATGAAAGGAGCTGGCATCTCACACTCTTTGAATCTTCTTTATCATGCTAAGAGGAGCAGGAAAAAGCAAAAAATTTCAGAATTGCACCTTGCAATGCGGAGAAATTACTTTTTGTGCATTTACAATATTCATTGATTTTTGCCATTGAAAAACATCATGTTATTCATATACCAGAAATGTTTGAAGCTACTGACTGAATGAAAGGAGCTGGCATCTCACTCTCTTTGAATCTTCTTTATCATGCTAAGAGGAGCAGGAAAAAGCAAAAAATTTCAGAATTGCAAATTGCAATGCGGAGAAATTACTGTTTGTGCATTTACAATATTCATTGATTTTTGCCATTGAAAAACATCATGTTATTCATATACCAGAAATGTTTGAAGCTACTGACTGAATGAAAGGAGCTGGCATCTCACTCTCTTTGAATCTTCTTTATCATGCTAAGAGGAGCAGGAAAAAGCAAAAAATTTCAGAATTGCACCTTGCAATGTGGAGAAATTACTGTTTGTGCATTTACAATATTCATTGATTTTTACCATTGAAAAACGTCCAGAAATGATTGAAGCTACTGACTGAATGAAAGTAACTGGCATCTCACTCTCTTTGAATCTTCTTTATCATGCTAAGAGGAGCAGGAAAAAGCAAAAAATTTCAGACTTGCACCTTGCAATGCGGAGAAATTACTGTTTGTGCATTTACAATATTCATTGATTTTTGCCATTGAAAAACATCATGTTATTCATATACCAGAAATGTTTGAAGCTACTGACTGAATGAAAGGAGCTGGCATCTCACTCTCTTTGAATCTTCTTTATCATGCTAAGAGGAGCAGGAAAAAGCAAAAAATTTCAGAATTGCACCTTGCAATGCGGAGAAATTACTGTTTGTGCATTTACAATATTCATTGATTTTTGCCATTGAAAAACGTCCAGAAATGATTGAAGCTACTGACTGAATGAAAGGAGCTGGCATCTCACTCTCTTTGAATCTTCTTTATCATGCTAAGAGGAGCAGGAAAAAGCAAAAAATTTCAGAATTGCACCTTGCAATGCGGAGAAATTACTGTTTGTGCATTTACAATATTCATTGATTTTTGCCATTGAAAAACATGTTATTCATATACCAGAAATGTTTGAAGCTACTGACTGAATGAAAGGAGCTGGCATCTCACTCTCTTTGAATCTTCTTTATCATGCTAAGAGGAGCAGGAAAAAGCAAAAAATTTCAGAATTGCACCTTGCAATGTGGAGAAATTACTGTTTGTGCATTTACAATATTCATTGATTTTTACCATTGAAAAACGTCCAGAAATGATTGAAGCTACTGACTGAATGAAAGTAACTGGCATCTCACTCTCTTTGAATCTTCTTTATCATGCTAAGAGGAGCAGGAAAAAGCAAAAAATTTCAGACTTGCACCTTGCAATGCGGAGAAATTACTGTTTGTGCATTTACAATATTCATTGATTTTTGCCATTGAAAAACATCATGTTATTCATATACCAGAAATGTTTGAAGCTACTGACTGAATGAAAGGAGCTGGCATCTCACTCTCTTTGAATCTTCTTTATCATGCTAAGAGGAGCAGGAAAAAGCAAAAAATTTCAGAATTGCACCTTGCAATGCGGAGAAATTACTGTTTGTGCATTTACAATATTCATTGATTTTTGCCATTGAAAAACGTCCAGAAATGATTGAAGCTACTGACTGAATGAAAGGAGCTGGCATCTCACTCTCTTTGAATCTTCTTTATCATGCTAAGAGGAGCAGGAAAAAGCAAAAAATTTCAGAATTGCACCTTGCAATGCGGAGAAATTACTGTTTGTGCATTTACAATATTCATTGATTTTTGCCATTGAAAAACATGTTATTCATATACCAGAAATGTTTGAAGCTACTGACTGAATGAAAGGAGCTGGCATCTCACTCTCTTTGAATCTTCTTTATCATGCTAAGAGGAGCAGGAAAAAGCAAAAAATTTCAGAATTGCACCTTGCAATGCGGAGAAATTACTGTTTGTGCATTTACAATATTCATTGATTTTTGCCATTGAAAAACGTCCAGAAATGATTGAAGCTACTGACTGAATGAAAGGAGCTGGCATCTCACTCTCTTTGAATCTTCTTTATCATGCTAAGAGGAGCAGGAAAAAGCAAAAAATTTCAGAATTGCACCTTGCAATGCGGAGAAATTACTGTTTGTGCATTTACAATATTCATTGATTTTTGCCATTGAAAAACGTCCAGAAATGATTGAAGCTACTGACTGAATGAAAGGAGCTGGCATCTCACTCTCTTTGAATCTTGTTTATCATGCTAAGAGGAGCAGGAAAAAGCAAAAAATTTCAGAATTGCACCTTGCAATGCGGAGAAATTACTGTTTGTGCATTTACAATATTCATTGATTTTTGCCATTGAAAAACGTCCAGAAATGATTGAAGCTACTGACTGAATGAAAGGAGCTGGCATCTCACTCTCTTTGAATCTTCTTTATCATGCTAAGAGGAGCAGGAAAAAGCAAAAAATTTCAGAATTGCACCTTGCAATGCGGAGAAATTACTGTTTGTGCATTTACAATATTCATTGATTTTTGCCATTGAAAAACATCATGTTATTCATATACCAGAAATGATTGAAGCTACTGACTGAATGAAAGAAGCTGGCATCTCACTCTCTTTGAATCTTCTTTATCATGCTAAGAGGAGCAGGAAAAAGTAAAAAATTTCAGAATTGCACCTTGCAATGCGGAGAAATTACTGTTTGTGCATTTATAATAATAAATGATTTTTGCCATTGAAAAACGTCCAGAAATGATTGAAGCTACTGACTGAACGAAAGGAGCTGGCATCTCACTCTCTTTGAATCTTCTTTATCATGCTAAGAGGAGCAGGAAAAAGCAAAAAATTTCAGAATTGCACCTTGCAATGCGGACAAATTACTGTTTGTGCATTTACAATATTCATTGATTTTTGCCATTGAAAAACATCATGTTATTCATATACCAGAAATGTTTGAAGCTACTGACTGAATGAAAGGAGCTGGCATCTCACTCTCTTTGAATCTTCTTTATCATGCTAAGAGGAGCAGGAAAAAGCAAAAAATTTCAGAATTGCACCTTGCAATGCGGAGAAATTACTGTTTGTGCATTTACAATATTCATTGATTTTTGCCATTGAAAAACGTCCAGAAATGATTGAAGCTACTGACTGAATGAAAGGAGCTGGCATCTCACTCTCTTTGAATCTTCTTTATCATGCTAAGAGGAGCAGGAAAAAGCAAAAAATTTCAGAATTGCACCTTGCAATGCGGAGAAATTACTGTTTGTGCATTTACAATATTCATTGATTTTTGCCATTGAAAAACGTCCAGAAATGATTGAAGCTACTGACTGAATGAAAGGAGCTGGCATCTCACTCTCTTTGAATCTTGTTTATCATGCTAAGAGGAGCAGGAAAAAGCAAAAAATTTCAGAATTGCACCTTGCAATGCGGAGAAATTACTGTTTGTGCATTTACAATATTCATTGATTTTTGCCATTGAAAAACGTCCAGAAATGATTGAAGCTACTGACTGAATGAAAGGAGCTGGCATCTCACTCTCTTTGAATCTTCTTTATCATGCTAAGAGGAGCAGGAAAAAGCAAAAAATTTCAGAATTGCACCTTGCAATGCGGAGAAATTACTGTTTGTGCATTTACAATATTCATTGATTTTTGCCATTGAAAAACATCATGTTATTCATATACCAGAAATGATTGAAGCTACTGACTGAATGAAAGGAGCTGGCATCTCACTCTCTTTGAATCTTCTTTATCATGCTAAGAGGAGCAGGAAAAAGTAAAAAATTTCAGAATTGCACCTTGCAATGCGGAGAAATTACTGTTTGTGCATTTATAATATTCAATGATTTTTGCCATTGAAAAACGTCCAGAAATGATTGAAGCTACTGACTGAACGAAAGGAGCTGGCATCTCACTCTCTTTGAATCTTCTTTATCATGCTAAGAGGAGCAGGAAAAAGCAAAAAATTTCAGAATTGCACCTTGCAATGCGGAGAAATTACTGTTTGTGCATTTACAATATTCATTGATTTTTGCCATTGAAAAACATCATGTTATTCATATACCAGAAATGTTTGAAGCTACTGACTGAATGAAAGGAGCTGGCATCTCACTCTCTTTGAATCTTCTTTATCATGCTAAGAGGAGCAGGAAAAAGCAAAAAATTTCAGAATTGCACCTTGCAATGCGGAGAAATTACTGTTTGTGAATTTACAATATTCATTGATTTTTGCCATTGAAAAACGTCCAGAAATGATTGAAGCTACTGACTGAATGAAAGGAGCTGGCATCTCACTCTCTTTGAATCTTCTTTATCATGCTAAGAGGAGCAGGAAAAAGCAAAAAATTTCAGAATTGCACCTTGCAATGCGGAGAAATTACTGTTTGTGCATTTACAATATTCATTGATTTTTGCCATTGAAAAACATCCAGAAATGATTGAAGCTACTGACTGAATGAAAGGAGCTGGCATCTCACTCTCTTTGAATCTTCTTTATCATGCTAAGAGGAGCAGGAAAAAGCAAAAAATTTCAGAATTGCACCTTGCAATGCGGAGAAATTACTGTTTGTGCATTTACAATATTCATTGATTTTTGCCATTGAAAAACATCATGTTATTCATATACCAGAAATGTTTGAAGCTACTGACTGAATGAAAGGAGCTGACATCTCACTCTCTTTGAATCTTCTTTATCATGCTAAGAGGAGCAGGAAAAAGCAAAAAATTTCAGAATTGCACCTTGCAATGCGGAGAAATTACTGTTTGTGCATTTACAATATTCATTTATTTTTGCCATTGAAAAACATCCAGAAATGATTGAAGCTACTGACTGAATGAAAGGAGCTGGCATCTCACACTCTTTGAATCTTCTTTATCATGCTAAGAGGAGCAGGAAAAAGCAAAAAATTTCAGAATTGCACCTTGCAATGCGGAGAAATTACTTTTTGTGCATTTACAATATTCATTGATTTTTGCCATTGAAAAACATCATGTTATTCATATACCAGAAATGTTTGAAGCTACTGACTGAATGAAAGGAGCTGGCATCTCACTCTCTTTGAATCTTCTTTATCATGCTAAGAGGAGCAGGAAAAAGCAAAAAATTTCAGAATTGCACCTTGCAATGCGGAGAAATTACTGTTTGTGCATTTACAATATTCATTGATTTTTGCCATTGAAAAACATCATGTTATTCATATACCAGAAATGTTTGAAGCTACTGACTGAATGAAAGGAGCTGGCATCTCACTCTCTTTGAATCTTCTTTATCATGCTAAGAGGAGCAGGAAAAAGCAAAAAATTTCAGAATTGCACCTTGCAATGTGGAGAAATTACTGTTTGTGCATTTACAATATTCATTGATTTTTACCATTGAAAAACGTCCAGAAATGATTGAAGCTACTGACTGAATGAAAGTAACTGGCATCTCACTCTCTTTGAATCTTCTTTATCATGCTAAGAGGAGCAGGAAAAAGCAAAAAATTTCAGACTTGCACCTTGCAATGCGGAGAAATTACTGTTTGTGCATTTACAATATTCATTGATTTTTGCCATTGAAAAACATCATGTTATTCATATACCAGAAATGTTTGAAGCTACTGACTGAATGAAAGGAGCTGGCATCTCACTCTCTTTGAATCTTCTTTATCATGCTAAGAGGAGCAGGAAAAAGCAAAAAATTTCAGAATTGCACCTTGCAATGCGGAGAAATTACTGTTTGTGCATTTACAATATTCATTGATTTTTGCCATTGAAAAACGTCCAGAAATGATTGAAGCTACTGACTGAATGAAAGGAGCTGGCATCTCACTCTCTTTGAATCTTCTTTATCATGCTAAGAGGAGCAGGAAAAAGCAAAAAATTTCAGAATTGCACCTTGCAATGCGGAGAAATTACTGTTTGTGCATTTACAATATTCATTGATTTTTGCCATTGAAAAACATGTTATTCATATACCAGAAATGTTTGAAGCTACTGACTGAATGAAAGGAGCTGGCATCTCACTCTCTTTGAATCTTCTTTATCATGCTAAGAGGAGCAGGAAAAAGCAAAAAATTTCAGAATTGCACCTTGCAATGCGGAGAAATTACTGTTTGTGCATTTACAATATTCATTGATTTTTGCCATTGAAAAACGTCCAGAAATGATTGAAGCTACTGACTGAATGAAAGGAGCTGGCATCTCACTCTCTTTGAATCTTCTTTATCATGCTAAGAGGAGCAGGAAAAAGCAAAAAATTTCAGAATTGCACCTTGCAATGCGGAGAAATTACTGTTTGTGCATTTACAATATTCATTGATTTTTGCCATTGAAAAACGTCCAGAAATGATTGAAGCTACTGACTGAATGAAAGGAGCTGGCATCTCACTCTCTTTGAATCTTGTTTATCATGCTAAGAGGAGCAGGAAAAAGCAAAAAATTTCAGAATTGCACCTTGCAATGCGGAGAAATTACTGTTTGTGCATTTACAATATTCATTGATTTTTGTCATTGAAAAACGTCCAGAAATGATTGAAGCTACTGACTGAATGAAAGGAGCTGGCATCTCACTCTCTTTGAATCTTCTTTATCATGCTAAGAGGAGCAGGAAAAAGCAAAAAATTTCAGAATTGCACCTTGCAATGCGGAGAAATTACTGTTTGTGCATTTACAATATTCATTGATTTTTGCCATTGAAAAACATCATGTTATTCATATACCAGAAATGATTGAAGCTACTGACTGAATGAAAGAAGCTGGCATCTCACTCTCTTTGAATCTTCTTTATCATGCTAAGAGGAGCAGGAAAAAGTAAAAAATTTCAGAATTGCACCTTGCAATGCGGAGAAATTACTGTTTGTGCATTTATAATATTCAATGATTTTTGCCATTGAAAAACGTCCAGAAATGATTGAAGCTACTGACTGAACGAAAGGAGCTGGCATCTCACTCTCTTTGAATCTTCTTTATCATGCTAAGAGGAGCAGGAAAAAGCAAAAAATTTCAGAATTGCACCTTGCAATGCGGAGAAATTACTGTTTGTGCATTTACAATATTCATTGATTTTTGCCATTGAAAAACATCATGTTATTCATATACCAGAAATGTTTGAAGCTACTGACTGAATGAAAGGAGCTGGCATCTCACTCTCTTTGAATCTTCTTTATCATGCTAAGAGGAGCAGGAAAAAGCAAAAAATTTCAGAATTGCACCTTGCAATGCGGAGAAATTACTGTTTGTGAATTTACAATATTCATTGATTTTTGCCATTGAAAAACGTCCAGAAATGATTGAAGCTACTGACTGAATGAAAGGAGCTGGCATCTCACTCTCTTTGAATCTTCTTTATCATGCTAAGAGGAGCAGGAAAAAGCAAAAAATTTCAGAATTGCACCTTGCAATGCGGAGAAATTACTGTTTGTGCATTTACAATATTCATTGATTTTTGCCATTGAAAAACATCCAGAAATGATTGAAGCTACTGACTGAATGAAAGGAACTGGCATCTCACTCTCTTTGAATCTTGTTTATCATGCTAAGAGGAGCAGGAAAAAGCAAAAAATTTCAGAATTGCACCTTGCAATGCGGAGAAATTACAGTTTGTGCATTTACAATATTCATTGATTTTTGCCATTGAAAAACGTCCAGAAATGATTGAAGCTACTGACTGAATGAAAGGAGCTGGCATCTCACTCTCTTTGAATCTTCTTTATCATGCTAAGAGGAGCAGGAAAAAGCAAAAAATTTCAGAATTGCACCTTGCAATGCGGAGAAATTACTGTTTGTGCATTTACAATATTCATTGATTTTTGCCTTTGAAAAACATCATGTTATTCATATACCAGAAATGATTGAAGCTACTGACTGAATGAAAGGAGCTGGCATCTCACTCTCTTTGAATCTTCTTTATCATGCTAAGAGGAGCAGGAAAAAGTAAAAAATTTCAGAATTGCACCTTGCAATGCGGAGAAATTAGTGTTTGTGCATTTATAATATTCAATGATTTTTGCCATTGAAAAACGTCCAGAAATGATTGAAGCTACTGACTGAACGAAAGGAGCTGGCATCTCACTCTCTTTGAATCTTCTTTATCATGCTAAGAGGAGCAGGAAAAAGCAAAAAATTTCAGAATTGCACCTTGCAATGCGGAGAAATTACTGTTTGTGCATTTACAATATTCATTGATTTTTGCCATTGAAAAACATCCAGAAATGATTGAAGCTACTGACTGAATGAAAGGAGCTGGCATCTCACTCTCTTTGAATCTTCTTTATCATGCTAAGAGGAGCAGGAAAAAGCAAAAAATTTCAGAATTGCACCTTGCAATGCGGAGAAATTACTGTTTGTGCATTTACAATATTCATTGATTTTTGCCATTGAAAAACATCATGTTATTCATATACCAGAAATGTTTGAAGCTACTGACTGAATGAAAGGAGCTGACATCTCACTCTCTTTGAATCTTCTTTATCATGCTAAGAGGAGCAGGAAAAAGCAAAAAATTTCAGAATTGCACCTTGCAATGCGGAGAAATTACTGTTTGTGCATTTACAATATTCATTGATTTTTTCCATTGAAAAACATCCAGAAATGATTGAAGCTACTGACTGAATGAAAGGAGCTGGCATCTCACACTCTTTGAATCTTCTTTATCATGCTGAGGAGCAGGAAAAAGCAAAAAATTTCAGAATTGCACCTTGCAATGCGGAGAAATTACTTTTTGTGCATTTACAATATTCATTGATTTTTGCCATTGAAAAACATCATGTTATTCATATACCAGAAATGTTTGAAGCTACTGACTGAATGAAAGGAGCTGGCATCTCACTCTCTTTGAATCTTCTTTATCATGCTAAGAGGAGCAGGAAAAAGCAAAAAATTTCAGAATTGCACCTTGCAATGCGGAGAAATTACTGTTTGTGCATTTACAATATTCATTGATTTTTGCCATTGAAAAACATCATGTTATTCATATACCAGAAATGTTTGAAGCTACTGACTGAATGAAAGGAGCTGGCATCTCACTCTCTTTGAATCTTCTTTATCATGCTAAGAGGAGCAGGAAAAAGCAAAAAATTTCAGAATTGCACCTTGCAATGTGGAGAAATTACTGTTTGTGCATTTACAATATTCATTGATTTTTACCATTGAAAAACGTCCAGAAATGATTGAAGCTACTGACTGAATGAAAGTAACTGGCATCTCACTCTCTTTGAATCTTCTTTATCATGCTAAGAGGAGCAGGAAAAAGCAAAAAATTTCAGACTTGCACCTTGCAATGCGGAGAAATTACTGTTTGTGCATTTACAATATTCATTGATTTTTGCCATTGAAAAACATCATGTTATTCATATACCAGAAATGTTTGAAGCTACTGACTGAATGAAAGGAGCTGGCATCTCACTCTCTTTGAATCTTCTTTATCATGCTAAGAGGATCAGGAAAAAGCAAAAATTTTCAGAATTGCACCTTGCAATGCGGAGAAATTACTGTTTGTGCATTTACAATATTCATTGATTTTTGCCATTGAAAAACGTCCAGAAATGATTGAAGCTACTGACTGAATGAAAGGAGCTGGCATCTCACTCTCTTTGAATCTTCTTTATCATGCTAAGAGGAGCAGGAAAAATCAAAAAATTTCAGAATTGCACCTTGCAATGCGGAGAAATTACTGTTTGTGCATTTACAATATTCATTGATTTTTGCCATTGAAAAACATGTTATTCATATACCAGAAATGTTTGAAGCTACTGACTGAATGAAAGGAGCTGGCACCTCACTCTCTTTGAATCTTCTTTATCATGCTAAGAGGAGCGGGAAAAAGCAAAAAATTTCAGAATTGCACCTTGCAATGCGGAGAAATTACTGTTTGTGCATTTACAATATTCATTGATTTTTGCCATTGAAAAACGTCCAGAAATGATTGAAGGTACTGACTGAATGAAAGGAGCTGGCATCTCACTCTCTTTGAATCTTCTTTATCATGCTAAGAGGAGCAGGAAAAAGCAAAAAATTTCAGAATTGCACCTTGCAATGCGGAGAAATTACTGTTTGTGCATTTACAATATTCATTGATTTTTGCCACTGAAAAACGTCCAGAAATGATTGAAGCTACTAACTGAATGAAAGGAGCTGGCATCTCACTCTCTTTGAATCTTCTTTATCATGCTAAGAGGAGCAGGAAAAAGCAAAAAATTTCAGAATTGCACCTTGCAATGCGGAGAAATTACAGTTTGTGCATTTACAATATTCATTGATTTTTGCCATTGAAAAACATCCAGAAATGATTGAAGCTACTGACTGAATGAAAGGAGCTGGCATCTCACTCTCTTTGAATCTTCTTTATCATGCTAAGAGGAGCAGGAAAAAGCAAAAAATTTCAGAATTGCACCTTGCAATGCGGAGAAATTACTGTTTGTGCATTTACAATATTCATTGATTTTTGCCATTGAAAAACATCCAGAAATGATTGAAGCTACTGACTGAATGAAAGGAGCTGGCATCTCACTCTCTTTGAATCTTCTTTATCATGCTAAGAGGAGCAGGAAAAAGCAAAAAATTTCAGAATTGCACCTTGCAATGCGGAGAAATTACTGTTTGTGCATTTACAATATTCATTGATTTTTGCCATTGAAAAACATCATGTTATTCATATACCAGAAATGTTTGAAGCTACTGACTGAATGAAAGGAGCTGACATCTCACTCTCTTTGAATCTTCTTTATCATGCTAAGAGGAGCAGGAAAAAGCAAAAAATTTCAGAATTGCACCTTGCAATGCGGAGAAATTACTGTTTGTGCATTTACAATATTCATTGATTTTTGCCATTGAAAAACATCCAGAAATGATTGAAGCTACTGACTGAATGAAAGGAGCTGGCATCTCACACTCTTTGAATCTTCTTTATCATGCTAAGAGGAGCAGGAAAAAGCAAAAAATTTCAGAATTGCACCTTGCAATGCGGAGAAATTACTTTTTGTGCATTTACAATATTCATTGATTTTTGCCATTGAAAAACATCATGTTATTCATATACCAGAAATGTTTGAAGCTACTGACTGAATGAAAGGAGCTGGCATCTCACTCTCTTTGAATCTTCTTTATCATGCTAAGAGGAGCAGGAAAAAGCAAAAAATTTCAGAATTGCACCTTGCAATGCGGAGAAATTACTGTTTGTGCATTTACAATATTCATTGATTTTTGCCATTGAAAAACATCATGTTATTCATATACCAGAAATGTTTGAAGCTACTGACTGAATGAAAGGAGCTGGCATCTCACTCTCTTTGAATCTTCTTTATCATGCTAAGAGGAGCAGGAAAAAGCAAAAAATTTCAGAATTGCACCTTGCAATGTGGAGAAATTACTGTTTGTGCATTTACAATATTCATTGATTTTTACCATTGAAAAACGTCCAGAAATGATTGAAGCTACTGACTGAATGAAAGTAACTGGCATCTCACTCTCTTTGAATCTTCTTTATCATGCTAAGAGGAGCAGGAAAAAGCAAAAAATTTCAGACTTGCACCTTGCAATGCGGAGAAATTACTGTTTGTGCATTTACAATATTCATTGATTTTTGCCATTGAAAAACATCATGTTATTCATATACCAGAAATGTTTGAAGCTACTGACTGAATGAAAGGAGCTGGCATCTCACTCTCTTTGAATCTTCTTTATCATGCTAAGAGGAGCAGGAAAAAGCAAAAAATTTCAGAATTGCACCTTGCAATGCGGAGAAATTACTGTTTGTGCATTTACAATATTCATTGATTTTTGCCATTGAAAAACGTCCAGAAATGATTGAAGCTACTGACTGAATGAAAGGAGCTGGCATCTCACTCTCTTTGAATCTTCTTTATCATGCTAAGAGGAGCAGGAAAAATCAAAAAATTTCAGAATTGCACCTTGCAATGCGGAGAAATTACTGTTTGTGCATTTACAATATTCATTGATTTTTGCCATTGAAAAACATGTTATTCATATACCAGAAATGTTTGAAGCTACTGACTGAATGAAAGGAGCTGGCACCTCACTCTCTTTGAATCTTCTTTATCATGCTAAGAGGAGCGGGAAAAAGCAAAAAATTTCAGAATTGCACCTTGCAATGCGGAGAAATTACTGTTTGTGCATTTACAATATTCATTGATTTTTGCCATTGAAAAACGTCCAGAAATGATTGAAGGTACTGACTGAATGAAAGGAGCTGGCATCTCACTCTCTTTGAATCTTCTTTATCATGCTAAGAGGAGCAGGAAAAAGCAAAAAATTTCAGAATTGCACCTTGCAATGCGGAGAAATTACTGTTTGTGCATTTACAATATTCATTGATTTTTGCCACTGAAAAACGTCCAGAAATGATTGAAGCTACTAACTGAATGAAAGGAGCTGGCATCTCACTCTCTTTGAATCTTCTTTATCATGCTAAGAGGAGCAGGAAAAAGCAAAAAATTTCAGAATTGCACCTTGCAATGCGGAGAAATTACAGTTTGTGCATTTACAATATTCATTGATTTTTGCCATTGAAAAACATCCAGAAATGATTGAAGCTACTGACTGAATGAAAGGAGCTGGCATCTCACTCTCTTTGAATCTTCTTTATCATGCTAAGAGGAGCAGGAAAAAGCAAAAAATTTCAGAATTGCACCTTGCAATGCGGAGAAATTACTGTTTGTGCATTTACAATATTCATTGATTTTTGCCATTGAAAAACATCATGTTATTCATATACCAGAAATGTTTGAAGCTACTGACTGAATGAAAGGAGCTGGCATCTCACTCTCTTTGAATCTTCTTTATCATGCTAAGAGGAGCAGGAAAAAGCAAAAAATTTCATAATTGCACCTTGCAATGTGGAGAAATTACTGTTTGTGCATTTACAATATTCATTGATTTTTACCATTGAAAAACGTCCAGAAATGATTGAAGCTACTGACTGAATGAAAGTAGCTGGCATCTCACTCTCTTTGAATCTTCTTTATCATGCTAAGAGGAGCAGGAAAAAGCAAAAAATTTCAGACTTGCACCTTGCAATGCGGAGAAATTACTGTTTGTGCATTTACAATATTCATTGATTTTTGCCATTGAAAAACATCATGTTATTCATATACCAGAAATGTTTGAAGCTACTGACTGAATGAAAGGAGCTGGCATCTCACTCTCTTTGAATCTTCTTTATCATGCTAAGAGGAGCAGGAAAAAGCAAAAAATTTCAGAATTGCACCTTGCAATGCGGAGAAATTACTGTTTGTGCATTTACAATATTCATTGATTTTTGCCATTGAAAAACTTCATGTTATTCATATACCAGAAATGTTTAAAGCTACTGACTGAATGAAAGGAGCTGGCATCTCACTCTCTTTGAATCTTCTTTATCATGCTAAGAGGAGCAGGAAAAAGCAAAAAATTTCAGAATTGCACCTTGCAATGCGGAGAAATTACTGTTTGTGCATTTACAATATTCATTGATTTTTGCCATTGAAAAACGTCCAGAAATGATTGAAGCTACTGACTGAATGAAAGGAGCCGGCATCTCACTCTCTTTGAATCTTCTTTATCATGCTAAGAGGAGCAGGAAAAATCAAAAAATTTCAGAATTGCACCTTGCAATGCGGAGAAATTACTGTTTGTGCATTTACAATATTCATTGATTTTTGCCATTGAAAAACATGTTATTCATATACCAGAAATGTTTGAAGCTACTGACTGAATGAAAGGAGCTGGCACCTCACTCTCTTTGAATCTTCTTTATCATGCTAAGAGGAGCGGGAAAAAGCAAAAAATTTCAGAATTGCACCTTGCAATGCGGAGAAATTACTGTTTGTGCATTTACAATATTCATTGATTTTTGCCATTGAAAAACATGTTATTCATATACCAGAAATGTTTGAAGCTACTGACTGAATGAAAGGAGCTGGCATCTCACTCTCTTTGAATCTTCTTTATCATGCTAAGAGGAGCAGGAAAAAGCAAAAAATTTCAGAATTGCACCTTGCAATGCGGAGAAATTACAGTTTGTGCATTTACAATATTCATTGATTTTTGCCATTGAAAAACATCCAGAAATGATTGAAGCTACTGACTGAATGAAAGGAGCTGGCATCTCACTCTCTTTGAATCTTCTTTATCATGCTAAGAGGAGCAGGAAAAAGCAAAAAATTTCAGAATTGCACCTTGCAATGCGGAGAAATTACTGTTTGTGCATTTACAATATTCATTGATTTTTGCCATTGAAAAACATCATGTTATTCATATACCAGAAATGTTTGAAGCTACTGACTGAATGAAAGGAGCTGGCATCTCACTCTCTTTGAATCTTCTTTATCATGCTAAGAGGAGCAGGAAAAAGCAAAAAATTTCAGAATTGCACCTTGCAATGTGGAGAAATTACTGTTTGTGCATTTACAATATTCATTGATTTTTACCATTGAAAAATGTCCAGAAATGATTGAAGCTACTGACTGAATGAAAGTAGCTGGCATCTCACTCTCTTTGAATCTTCTTTATCATGCTAAGAGGAGCAGGAAAAAGCAAAAAATTTCAGACTTGCACCTTGCAATGCGGAGAAATTACTGTTTGTGCATTTACAATATTCATTGATTTTTGCCATTGAAAAACATCATGTTATTCATATACCAGAAATGTTTGAAGCTACTGACTGAATGAAAGGAGCTGGCATCTCACTCTCTTTGAATCTTCTTTATCATGCTAAGAGGAGCAGGAAAAATCAAAAAATTTCAGAATTGCACCTTGCAATGCGGAGAAATTACTGTTTGTGCATTTACAATATTCATTGATTTTTGCCATTGAAAAACATCATGTTATTCATATACCAGAAATGTTTGAAGCTACTGACTGAATGAAAGGAGCTGGCATCTCACTCTCTTTGAATCTTCTTTATCATGCTAAGAGGAGCAGGAAAAAGCAAAAAATTTCAGAATTGCACCTTGCAATGCGGAGAAATTACTGTTTGTGCATTTACAATATTCATTGATTTTTGCCATTGAAAAACGTCCAGAAATGATTGAAGCTACTGACTGAATGAAAGGAGCTGGCATCTCACTCTCTTTGAATCTTCTTTATCATGCTAAGAGGAGCAGGAAAAATCAAAAAATTTCAGAATTGCACCTTGCAATGCGGAGAAATTACTGTTTGTGCATTTACAATATTCATTGATTTTTGCCATTGAAAAACGTCCAGAAATGATTGAAGCTACTGACTGAATGAAAGGAGCCGGCATCTCACTCTCTTTGAATCTTCTTTATCATGCTAAGAGGAGCAGGAAAAATCAAAAAATTTCAGAATTGCACCTTGCAATGCGGAGAAATTACTGTTTGTGCATTTACAATATTCATTGATTTTTGCCATTGAAAAACATGTTATTCATATACCAGAAATGTTTGAAGCTACTGACTGAATGAAAGGAGCTGGCACCTCACTCTCTTTGAATCTTCTTTATCATGCTAAGAGGAGCGGGAAAAAGCAAAAAATTTCAGAATTGCACCTTGCAATGCGGAGAAATTACTGTTTGTGCATTTACAATATTCATTGATTTTTGCCATTGAAAAACATGTTATTCATATACCAGAAATGTTTGAAGCTACTGACTGAATGAAAGGAGCTGGCATCTCACTCTCTTTGAATCTTCTTTATCATGCTAAGAGGAGCAGGAAAAAGCAAAAAATTTCAGAATTGCACCTTGCAATGCGGAGAAATTACAGTTTGTGCATTTACAATATTCATTGATTTTTGCCATTGAAAAACATCCAGAAATGATTGAAGCTACTGACTGAATGAAAGGAGCTGGCATCTCACTCTCTTTGAATCTTCTTTATCATGCTAAGAGGAGCAGGAAAAAGCAAAAAATTTCAGAATTGCACCTTGCAATGCGGAGAAATTACTGTTTGTGCATTTACAATATTCATTGATTTTTGCCATTGAAAAACATCATGTTATTCATATACCAGAAATGTTTGAAGCTACTAACTGAATGAAAGGAGCTGGCATCTCACTCTCTTTGAATCTTCTTTATCATGCTAAGAGGAGCAGGAAAAAGCAAAAAATTTCAGAATTGCACCTTGCAATGTGGAGAAATTACTGTTTGTGCATTTACAATATTCATTGATTTTTACCATTGAAAAACGTCCAGAAATGATTGAAGCTACTGACTGAATGAAAGTAGCTGGCATCTCACTCTCTTTGAATCTTCTTTATCATGCTAAGAGGAGCAGGAAAAAGCAAAAAATTTCAGACTTGCACCTTGCAATGCGGACAAATTACTGTTTGTGCATTTACAATATTCATTGATTTTTGCCATTGAAAAACATCATGTTATTCATATACCAGAAATGTTTGAAGCTACTGACTGAATGAAAGGAGCTGGCATCTCACTCTCTTTGAATCTTCTTTATCATGCTAAGAGGAGCAGGAAAAAGCAAAAAATTTCAGAATTGCACCTTGCAATGCGGAGAAATTACTGTTTGTGCATTTACAATATTCATTGATTTTTGCCATTGAAAAACATCATGTTATTCATATACCAGAAATGTTTGAAGCTACTGACTGAATGAAAGGAGCTGGCATCTCACTCTCTTTGAATCTTCTTTATCATGCTAAGAGGAGCAGGAAAAAGCAAAAAATTTCAGAATTGCACCTTGCAATGCGGAGAAATTACTGTTTGTGCATTTACAATATTCATTGATTTTTGCCATTGAAAAACGTCCAGAAATGATTGAAGCTACTGACTGAATGAAAGGAGCTGGCATCTCACTCTCTTTGAATCTTCTTTATCATGCTAAGAGGAGCAGGAAAAATCAAAAAATTTCAGAATTGCACCTTGCAATGCGGAGAAATTACTGTTTGTGCATTTACAATATTCATTGATTTTTGCCATTGAAAAACATGTTATTCATATACCAGAAATGTTTGAAGCTACTGACTGAATGAAAGGAGCTGGCACCTCACTCTCTTTGAATCTTCTTTATCATGCTAAGAGGAGCGGGAAAAAGCAAAAAATTTCAGAATTGCACCTTGCAATGCGGAGAAATTACTGTTTGTGCATTTACAATATTCATTGATTTTTGCCATTGAAAAACGTCCAGAAATGATTGAAGGTACTGACTGAATGAAAGGAGCTGGCATCTCACTCTCTTTGAATCTTCTTTATCATGCTAAGAGGAGCAGGAAAAAGCAAAAAATTTCAGAATTGCACCTTGCAATGCGGAGAAATTACTGTTTGTGCATTTACAATATTCATTGATTTTTGCCATTGAAAAACGTCCAGAAATGATTGAAGCTACTGACTGAATGAAAGGAGCTGGCATCTCACTCTCTTTGAATCTTCTTTATCATGCTAAGAGGAGCAGGAAAAAGCAAAAAATTTCAGAATTGCACCTTGCAATGCGGAGAAATTACAGTTTGTGCATTTACAATATTCATTGATTTTTGCCATTGAAAAACATCCAGAAATGATTGAAGCTACTGACTGAATGAAAGGAGCTGGCATCTCACTCTCTTTGAATCTTCTTTATCATGCTAAGAGGAGCAGGAAAAAGCAAAAAATTTCAGAATTGCACCTTGCAATGCGGAGAAATTACTGTTTGTGCATTTACAATATTCATTGATTTTTGCCATTGAAAAACATCATGTTATTCATATACCAGAAATGTTTGAAGCTACTGACTGAATGAAAGGAGCTGGCATCTCACTCTCTTTGAATCTTCTTTATCATGCTAAGAGGAGGAGGAAAAAGCAAAAAATTTCAGAATTGCACCTTGCAATGTGGAGAAATTACTGTTTGTGCATTTACAATATTCATTGATTTTTACCATTGAAAAACGTCCAGAAATGATTGAAGCTACTGACTGAATGAAAGTAGCTGGCATCTCACTCTCTTTGAATCTTCTTTATCATGCTAAGAGGAGCAGGAAAAAGCAAAAAATTTCAGACTTGCACCTTGCAATGCGGAGAAATTACTGTTTGTGCATTTACAATATTCATTGATTTTTGCCATTGAAAAACGTCCAGAAATGATTGAAGGTATTGACTGAATGAAAGGAGCTGGCATCTCACTCTCTTTGAATCTTCTTTATCATGCTAAGAGGAGCAGGAAAAAGCAAAAAATTTCAGAATTGCACCTTGCAATGCGGAGAAATTACTGTTTGTGCATTTACAATATTCATTGATTTTTGCCACTGAAAAACGTCCAGAAATGATTGAAGCTACTGACTGAATGAAAGGAGCTGGCATCTCACTCTCTTTGAATCTTCTTTAACATGCTAAGAGGAGCAGGAAAAAGCAAAAAATTTCAGAATTGCACCTTGCAATGCGGAGAAATTACAGTTTGTGCATTTACAATATTCATTGATTTTTGCCATTGAAAAACATCCAGAAATGATTGAAGCTACTGACTGAATGAAAGGAGCTGGCATCTCACTCTCTTTGAATCTTCTTTATCATGCTAAGAGGAGCAGGAAAAAGCAAAAAATTTCAGAATTGCACCTTGCAATGCGGAGAAATTACTGTTTGTGCATTTACAATATTCATTGATTTTTGCCATTGAAAAACATCATGTTATTCATATACCAGAAATGTTTGAAGCTACTGACTGAATGAAAGGAGCTGGCATCTCACTCTCTTTGAATCTTCTTTATCATGCTAAGAGGAGCAGGAAAAAGCAAAAAATTTCAGAATTGCACCTTGCAATGTGGAGAAATTACTGTTTGTGCATTTACAATATTCATTGATTTTTACCATTGAAAAACGTCCAGAAATGATTGAAGCTACTGACTGAATGAAAGTAGCTGGCATCTCACTCTCTTTGAATCTTCTTTATCATGCTAAGAGGAGCAGGAAAAAGCAAAAAATTTCAGACTTGCACCTTGCAATGCGGAGAAATTACTGTTTGTGCATTTACAATATTCATTGATTTTTGCCATTGAAAAACATCATGTTATTCATATACCAGAAATGTTTGAAGCTACTGACTGAATGAAAGGAGCTGGCATCTCACTCTCTTTGAATCTTCTTTATCATGCTAAGAGGAGCAGGAAAAAGCAAAAAATTTCAGAATTGCACCTTGCAATGCGGAGAAATTACTGTTTGTGCATTTACAATATTCATTGATTTTTGCCATTGAAAAACATCATGTTATTCATATACCAGAAATGTTTGAAGCTACTGACTGAATGAAAGGAGCTGGGATCTCACTCTCTTTGAATCTTCTTTATCATGCTAAGAGGAGCAGGAAAAAGCAAAAAATTTCAGAATTGCACCTTGCAATGCGGAGAAATTACTGTTTGTGCATTTACAATATTCATTGATTTTTGCCATTGAAAAACGTCCAGAAATGATTGAAGCTACTGACTGAATGAAAGGAGCTGGCATCTCACTCTCTTTGAATCTTCTTTATCATGCTAAGAGGAGCAGGAAAAATCAAAAAATTTCAGAATTGCACCTTGCAATGCGGAGAAATTACTGTTTGTGCATTTACAATATTCATTGATTTTTGCCATTGAAAAACATGTTATTCATATACCAGAAATGTTTGAAGCTACTGACTGAATGAAAGGAGCTGGCACCTCACTCTCTTTGAATCTTCTTTATCATGCTAAGAGGAGCGGGAAAAAGCAAAAAATTTCAGAATTGCACCTTGCAATGCGGAGAAATTACTGTTTGTGCATTTACAATATTCATTGATTTTTGCCATTGAAAAACGTCCAGAAATGATTGAAGGTACTGACTGAATGAAAGGAGCTGGCATCTCACTCTCTTTGAATCTTCTTTATCATGCTAAGAGGAGCAGGAAAAAGCAAAAAATTTCAGAATTGCACCTTGCAATGCGGAGAAATTACTGTTTGTGCATTTACAATATTCATTGATTTTTGCCATTGAAAAACGTCCAGAAATGATTGAAGCTACTGACTGAATGAAAGGAGCTGGCATCTCACTCTCTTTGAATCTTCTTTATCATGCTAAGAGGAGCAGGAAAAAGCAAAAAATTTCAGAATTGCACCTTGCAATGCGGAGAAATTACAGTTTGTGCATTTACAATATTCATTGATTTTTGCCATTGAAAAACATCCAGAAATGATTGAAGCTACTGACTGAATGAAAGGAGCTGGCATCTCACTCTCTTTGAATCTTCTTTATCATGCTAAGAGGAGCAGGAAAAAGCAAAAAATTTCAGAATTGCACCTTGCAATGCGGAGAAATTACTGTTTGTGCATTTACAATATTCATTGATTTTTGCCATTGAAAAACATCATGTTATTCATATACCAGAAATGTTTGAAGCTACTGACTGAATGAAAGGAGCTGGCATCTCACTCTCTTTGAATCTTCTTTATCATGCTAAGAGGAGCAGGAAAAAGCAAAAAATTTCAGAATTGCACCTTGCAATGTGGAGAAATTACTGTTTGTGCATTTACAATATTCATTGATTTTTACCATTGAAAAACGTCCAGAAATGATTGAAGCTACTGACTGAATGAAAGTAGCTGGCATCTCACTCTCTTTGAATCTTCTTTATCATGCTAAGAGGAGCAGGAAAAAGCAAAAAATTTCAGACTTGCACCTTGCAATGCGGAGAAATTACTGTTTGTGCATTTACAATATTCATTGATTTTTGCCATTGAAAAACATTATGTTATTCATATACCAGAAATGTTTGAAGCTACTGACTGAATGAAAGTAGCTGGCATCTCACTCTCTTTGAATCTTCTTTATCATGCTAAGAGGAGCAGGAAAAATCAAAAAATTTCAGAATTGCACCTTGCAATGCGGAGAAATTACTGTTTGTGCATTTACAATATTCATTGATTTTTGCCATTGAAAAACGTCCAGAAATGATTGAAGCTACTGACTGAATGAAAGGAGCTGGCATCTCACTCTCTTTGAATCTTCTTTATCATGCTAAGAGGAGCAGGAAAAAGCAAAAAATTTCAGAATTGCACCTTGCAATGCGGAGAAATTACTGTTTGTGCATTTACAATATTCATTGATTTTTGCCATTGAAAAACATCATGTTATTCATATACCAGAAATGATTGAAGCTACTGACTGAATGAAAGGAGCTGGCATCTCACTCTCTTTGAATCTTCTTTATCATGCTAAGAGGAGCAGGAAAAAGTAAAAAATTTCAGAATTGCACCTTGCAATGCGGAGAAATTACTGTTTGTGCATTTATAATATTCAATGATTTTTGCCATTGAAAAACGTCCAGAAATGATTGAAGCTACTGACTGAACGAAAGGAGCTGGCATCTCACTCTCTTTGAATCTTCTTTATCATGCTAAGAGGAGCAGGAGAAAGCAAAAAATTTCAGAATTGCACCTTGCAATGCAGAGAAATTACTGTTTGTGCATTTACAATATTCATTGATTTTTGCCATTGAAAAACGTCCAGAAATGATTGAAGCTACTGACTGAATGAAAGGAGCTGGCATCTCACTCTCTTTGAATCTTCTTTATCATGCTAAGAGGAGCAGGAAAAAGCAAAAAATTTCAGAATTGCACCTTGCAATTCGGAGAAATTACTGTTTGTGCATTTACAATATTCATTGATTTTTGCCATTGAAAAACATCATGTTATTCATATACCAGAAATGTTTGAAGCTACTGACGGAATGAAAGGAGCTGACATCTCACTCTCTTTGAATCTTCTTTATCATGCTAAGAGGAGCAGGAAAAAGCAAAAAATTTCAGAATTGCACCTTGCAATGCAGAGAAATTACTGTTTGTGCATTTACAATATTCATTGATTTTTGCCATTGAAAAACGTCCAGAAATGATTGAAGCTACTGACTGAATGAAAGGAGCTGGCATCTCACTCTCTTTGAATCTTCTTTATCATGCTAAGAGGAGCAGGAAAAAGCAAAAAATTTCAGAATTGCACCTTGCAATGCGGAGAAATTACTGTTTGTGCATTTACAATATTCATTGATTTTTGCCATTGAAAAACATCATGTTATTCATATACCAGAAATGTTTGAAGCTACTGACTGAATGAAAGGAGCTGGCATCTCACTCTCTTTGAATCTTCTTTATCATGCTAAGAGGAGCAGGAAAAAGCAAAAAATTTCAGAATTGCACCTTGCAATGCGGAGAAATTACTGTTTGTGCATTTACAATATTCATTGATTTTTGCCATTGAAAAACATCATGTTATTCATATACCAGAAATGTTTGAAGCTACTGACTGAATGAAAGGAGCTGGCATCTCACTCTCTTTGAATCTTCTTTATCATGCTAAGAGGAGCAGGAAAAAGCAAAAAATTTCAGAATTGCACCTTGCAATGTGGAGAAATTACTGTGCATTTACAATATTCATTGATTTTTACCATTGAAAAACATCATGTTATTCATATACCAGAAATGTTTGAAGCTACTGACTGAATGAAAGGAGCTGGCATCTCACTCTCTTTGAATCTTCTTTATCATGCTAAGCGGAGCAGGAAAAAGCAAAAAATTTCAGAATTGCACCTTGCAATGCGGAGAAATTACTGTTTGTGCATTTACAATATTCATTGATTTTTGCCATTGAAAAACATGTTATTCATATACCAGAAATGTTTGAAGCTACTGACTGAATGAAAGGAGCTGGCACCTCACTCTCTTTGAATCTTCTTTATCATGCTAAGAGGAGCGGGAAAAAGCAAAAAAATTCAGAATTGCACCTTGCAATGCGGAGAAATTACTGTTTGTGCATTTACAATATTCATTGATTTTTGCCATTGAAAAACGTCCAGAAATGATTGAAAGTACTGACTGAATGAAAGGAGCTGGCATCTCACTCTCTTTGAATCTTCTTTATCATGCTAAGAGGAGCAGGAAAAAGCAAAAAATTTCAGAATTGCACCTTGCAATGCGGAGAAATTACTGTTTGTGCATTTACAATATTCATTGATTTTTGCCATTGAAAAACGTCCAGAAATGATTGAAGCTACTGACTGAATGAAAGGAGCTGGCATCTCACTCTCTTTGAATCTTCTTTATCATGCTAAGAGGAGCAGGAAAAAGTAAAAAATTTCAGAATTGCACCTTGCAATGCGGAGAAATTACAGTTTGTGCATTTACAATATTCATTGATTTTTGCCATTGAAAAACATCCAGAAATGATTGAAGCTACTGACTGAATGAAAGGAGCTGGCATCTCACTCTCTTTGAATCTTCTTTATCATGCTAAGAGGAGCAGGAAAAAGCAAAAAATTTCAGAATTGCACCTTGCAATGCGGAGAAATTACTGTTTGTGCATTTACAATATTCATTGATTTTTGCCATTGAAAAACATCATGTTATTCACATACCAGAAATGTTTGAAGCTACTGACTGAATGAAAGGAGCTGGCACCTCACTCTCTTTGAATCTTCTTTATCATGCTAAGAGGAGCGGGAAAAAGCAAAAAATTTCAGAATTGCACCTTGCAATGCGGAGAAATTACTGTTTGTGCATTTACAATATTCATTGATTTTTGCCATTGAAAAACGTCCAGAAATGATTGAAGGTACTGACTGAATGAAAGGAGCTGGCATCTCACTCTCTTTGAATCTTCTTTATCATGCTAAGAGGAGCAGGAAAAAGCAAAAAATTTCAGAATTGCACCTTGCAATGCGGAGAAATTACTGTTTGTGCATTTACAATATTCATTGATTTTTGCCATTGAAAAACGTCCAGAAATGATTGAAGCTACTGACTGAATGAAAGGAGCTGGCATCTCACTCTCTTTGAATCTTCTTTATCATGCTAAGAGGAGCAGGAAAAAGCAAAAAATTTCAGAATTGCACCTTGCAATGCGGAGAAATTACAGTTTGTGCATTTACAATATTCATTGATTTTTGCCATTGAAAAACATCCAGAAATGATTGAAGCTACTGACTGAATGAAAGGAGCTGGCATCTCACTCTCTTTGAATCTTCTTTATCATGCTAAGAGGAGCAGGAAAAAGCAAAAAATTTCAGAATTGCACCTTGCAATGCGGAGAAATTACTGTTTGTGCATTTACAATATTCATTGATTTTTACCATTGAAAAACATCATGTTATTCATATACCAGAAATGTTTGAAGCTACTGACTGAATGAAAGGAGCTGGCATCTCACTCTCTTTGAATCTTCTTTATCATGCTAAGCGGAGCAGGAAAAAGCAAAAAATTTCAGAATTGCACCTTGCAATGCGGAGAAATTACTGTTTGTGCATTTACAATATTCATTGATTTTTGCCATTGAAAAACATGTTATTCATATACCAGAAATGTTTGAAGCTACTGACTGAATGAAAGGAGCTGGCACCTCACTCTCTTTGAATCTTCTTTATCATGCTAAGAGGAGCGGGAAAAAGCAAAAAAATTCAGAATTGCACCTTGCAATGCGGAGAAATTACTGTTTGTGCATTTACAATATTCATTGATTTTTGCCATTGAAAAACGTCCAGAAATGATTGAAAGTACTGACTGAATGAAAGGAGCTGGCATCTCACTCTCTTTGAATCTTCTTTATCATGCTAAGAGGAGCAGGAAAAAGCAAAAAATTTCAGAATTGCACCTTGCAATGCGGAGAAATTACTGTTTGTGCATTTACAATATTCATTGATTTTTGCCATTGAAAAACGTCCAGAAATGATTGAAGCTACTGACTGAAAGAAAGGAGCTGGCATCTCACTCTCTTTGAATCTTCTTTATCATGCTAAGAGGAGCAGGAAAAAGTAAAAAATTTCAGAATTGCACCTTGCAATGCGGAGAAATTACAGTTTGTGCATTTACAATATTCATTGATTTTTGCCATTGAAAAACATCCAGAAATGATTGAAGCTACTGACTGAATGAAAGGAGCTGGCATCTCACTCTCTTTGAATCTTCTTTATCATGCTAAGAGGAGCAGGAAAAAGCAAAAAATTTCAGAATTGCACCTTGCAATGCGGAGATATTACTGTTTGTGCATTTACAATATTCATTGATTTTTGCCATTGAAAAACATCATGTTATTCATATACCAGAAATGTTTGAAGCTACTGACTGAATGAAAGGAGCTGGCACCTCACTCTCTTTGAATCTTCTTTATCATGCTAAGAGGAGCGGGAAAAAGCAAAAAATTTCAGAATTGCACCTTGCAATGCGGAGAAATTACTGTTTGTGCATTTACAATATTCATTGATTTTTGCCATTGAAAAACGTCCAGAAATGATTGAAGGTACTGACTGAATGAAAGGAGCTGGCATCTCACTCTCTTTGAATCTTCTTTATCATGCTAAGAGGAGCAGGAAAAAGCAAAAAATTTCAGAATTGCACCTTGCAATGCGGAGAAATTACTGTTTGTGCATTTACAATATTCATTGATTTTTGCCATTGAAAAACGTCCAGAAATGATTGAAGCTACTGACTGAATGAAAGGAGCTGGCATCTCACTCTCTTTGAATCTTCTTTATCATGCTAAGAGGAGCAGGAAAAAGCAAAAAATTTCAGAATTGCACCTTGCAATGCGGAGAAATTACAGTTTGTGCATTTACAATATTCATTGATTTTTGCCATTGAAAAACATCCAGAAATGATTGAAGCTACTGACTGAATGAAAGGAGCTGGCATCTCACTCTCTTTGAATCTTCTTTATCATGCTAAGAGGAGCAGGAAAAAGCAAAAAATTTCAGAATTGCACCTTGCAATGCGGAGAAATTACTGTTTGTGCATTTACAATATTCATTGATTTTTGCCATTGAAAAACATCATGTTATTCATATACCAGAAATGTTTGAAGCTACTGACTGAATGAAAGGAGCTGGCATCTCACTCTCTTTGAATCTTCTTTATCATGCTAAGAGGAGCAGGAAAAAGCAAAAAATTTCAGAATTGCACCTTGCAATGTGGAGAAATTACTGTTTGTGCATTTACAATATTCATTGATTTTTACCATTGAAAAACGTCCAGAAATGATTGAAGCTACTGACTGAATGAAAGTAGCTGGCATCTCACTCTCTTTGAATCTTCTTTATCATGCTAAGAGGAGCAGGAAAAAGCAAAAAATTTCAGAATTGCACCTTGCAATGCGGAGAAATTACTGTTTGTGCATTTACAATATTCATTGATTTTTGCCATTGAAAAACATTATGTTATTCATATACCAGAAATGTTTGAAGCTACTGACTGAATGAAAGTAGCTGGCATCTCACTCTCTTTGAATCTTCTTTATCATGCTAAGAGGAGCAGGAAAAATCAAAAAATTTCAGAATTGCACCTTGCAATGCGGAGAAATTACTGTTTGTGCATTTACAATATTCATTGATTTTTGCCATTGAAAAACGTCCAGAAATGATTGAAGCTACTGACTGAATGAAAGGAGCTGGCATCTCACTCTCTTTGAATCTTCTTTATCATGCTAAGAGGAGCAGGAAAAAGCAAAAAATTTCAGAATTGCACCTTGCAATGCGGAGAAATTACTGTTTGTGCATTTACAATATTCATTGATTTTTGCCATTGAAAAACATCATGTTATTCATATACCAGAAATGATTGAAGCTACTGACTGAATGAAAGGAGCTGGCATCTCACTCTCTTTGAATCTTCTTTATCATGCTAAGAGGAGCAGGAAAAAGTAAAAAATTTCAGAATTGCACCTTGCAATGCGGAGAAATTACTGTTTGTGCATTTATAATATTCAATGATTTTTGCCATTGAAAAACGTCCAGAAATGATTGAAGCTACTGACTGAACGAAAGGAGCTGGCATCTCACTCTCTTTGAATCTTCTTTATCATGCTAAGAGGAGCAGGAAAAAGCAAAAAATTTCAGAATTGCACCTTGCAATGCAGAGAAATTACTGTTTGTGCATTTACAATATTCATTGATTTTTGCCATTGAAAAACGTCCAGAAATGATTGAAGCTACTGACTGAATGAAAGGAGCTGGCATCTCACTCTCTTTGAATCTTCTTTATCATGCTAAGAGGAGCAGGAAAAAGCAAAAAATTTCAGAATTGCACCTTGCAATTCGGAGAAATTACTGTTTGTGCATTTACAATATTCATTGATTTTTGCCATTGAAAAACATCATGTTATTCATATACCAGAAATGTTTGAAGCTACTGACGGAATGAAAGGAGCTGACATCTCACTCTCTTTGAATCTTCTTTATCATGCTAAGAGGAGCAGGAAAAAGCAAAAAATTTCAGAATTGCACCTTGCAATGCAGAGAAATTACTGTTTGTGCATTTACAATATTCATTGATTTTTGCCATTGAAAAACGTCCAGAAATGATTGAAGCTACTGACTGAATGAAAGGAGCTGGCATCTCACTCTCTTTGAATCTTCTTTATCATGCTAAGAGGAGCAGAAAAAAGCAAAAAATTTCAGAATTGCACCTTGCAATGCGGAGAAATTACTGTTTGTGCATTTACAATATTCATTGATTTTTGCCATTGAAAAACATCATGTTATTCATATACCAGAAATGTTTGAAGCTACTGACTGAATGAAAGGAGCTGGCATCTCACTCTCTTTGAATCTTCTTTATCATGCTAAGAGGAGCAGGAAAAAGCAAAAAATTTCAGAATTGCACCTTGCAATGCGGAGAAATTACTGTTTGTGCATTTACAATATTCATTGATTTTTGCCATTGAAAAACATCATGTTATTCATATACCAGAAATGTTTGAAGCTACTGACTGAATGAAAGGAGCTGGCATCTCACTCTCTTTGAATCTTCTTTATCATGCTAAGAGGAGCAGGAAAAAGCAAAAAATTTCAGAATTGCACCTTGCAATGTGGAGAAATTACTGTGCATTTACAATATTCATTGATTTTTACCATTGAAAAACATCATGTTATTCATATACCAGAAATGTTTGAAGCTACTGACTGAATGAAAGGAGCTGGCATCTCACTCTCTTTGAATCTTCTTTATCATGCTAAGCGGAGCAGGAAAAAGCAAAAAATTTCAGAATTGCACCTTGCAATGCGGAGAAATTACTGTTTGTGCATTTACAATATTCATTGATTTTTGCCATTGAAAAACATGTTATTCATATACCAGAAATGTTTGAAGCTACTGACTGAATGAAAGGAGCTGGCACCTCACTCTCTTTGAATCTTCTTTATCATGCTAAGAGGAGCGGGAAAAAGCAAAAAAATTCAGAATTGCACCTTGCAATGCGGAGAAATTACTGTTTGTGCATTTACAATATTCATTGATTTTTGCCATTGAAAAACGTCCAGAAATGATTGAAAGTACTCACTGAATGAAAGGAGCTGGCATCTCACTCTCTTTGAATCTTCTTTATCATGCTAAGAGGAGCAGGAAAAAGCAAAAAATTTCAGAATTGCACCTTGCAATGCGGAGAAATTACTGTTTGTGCATTTACAATATTCATTGATTTTTGCCATTGAAAAACGTCCAGAAATGATTGAAGCTACTGACTGAATGAAAGGAGCTGGCATCTCACTCTCTTTGAATCTTCTTTATCATGCTAAGAGGAGCAGGAAAAAGTAAAAAATTTCAGAATTGCACCTTGCAATGCGGAGAAATTACTGTTTGTGCATTTACAATATTCATTGATTTTTGCCATTGAAAAACATCCAGAAATGATTGAAGCTACTGACTGAATGAAAGGAGCTGGCATCTCACTCTCTTTGAATCTTCTTTATCATGCTAAGAGGAGCAGGAAAAAGCAAAAAATTTCAGAATTGCACCTTGCAATGCGGAGAAATTACTGTTTGTGCATTTACAATATTCATTGATTTTTGCCATTGAAAAACATCATGTTATTCATATACCAGAAATGTTTGAAGCTACTGACTGAATGAAAGGAGCTGGCATCTCACTCTCTTTGAATCTTCATTATCATGCTAAGAGGAGCAGGAAAAAGCAAAAAATTTCAGAATTGCACCTTGCAATGCGGAGAAATTACTGTTTGTGCATTTACAATATTCATTGATTTTTGCCATTGAAAAACATGTTATTCATATACCAGAAATGTTTGAAGCTACTGACTGAATGAAAGGAGCTGGCACCTCACTCTCTTTGAATCTTCTTTATCATGCTAAGAGGAGCGGGAAAAAGCAAAAAAATTCAGAATTGCACCTTGCAATGCGGAGAAATTACTGTTTGTGCATTTACAATATTCATTGATTTTTGCCATTGAAAAACGTCCAGAAATGATTGAAAGTACTGACTGAATGAAAGGAGCTGGCATCTCACTCTCTTTGAATCTTCTTTATCATGCTAAGAGGAGCAGGAAAAAGCAAAAAATTTCAGAATTGCACCTTGCAATGCGGAGAAATTACTGTTTGTGCATTTACAATATTCATTGATTTTTGCCATTGAAAAACGTCCAGAAATGATTGAAGCTACTGACTGAATGAAAGGAGCTGGCATCTCACTCTCTTTGAATCTTCTTTATCATGCTAAGAGGAGCAGGAAAAAGTAAAAAATTTCAGAATTGCACCTTGCAATGCGGAGAAATTACAGTTTGTGCATTTACAATATTCATTGATTTTTGCCATTGAAAAACATCCAGAAATGATTGAAGCTACTGACTGAATGAAAGGAGCTGGCATCTCACTCTCTTTGAATCTTCTTTATCAGGCTAAGAGGAGCAGGAAAAAGCAAAAAATTTCAGAATTGCACCTTGCAATGCGGAGAAATTACTGTTTGTGCATTTACAATATTCATTGATTTTTGCCATTGAAAAACATCATGTTATTCATATACCAGAAATGTTTGAAGCTACTGACTGAATGAAAGGAGCTGGCATCTCACTCTCTTTGAATCTTCATTATCATGCTAAGAGGAGCAGGAAAAAGCAAAAAATTTCAGAATTGCACCTTGCAATGTGGAGAAATTACTGTTTGTGCATTTACAATATTCATTGATTTTTAACAATGAAAAACGTCCAGAAATGATTGAATCTACTGACTGAATGAAAGTAGCTGGCATCTCACTCTCTTTGAATCTTCTTTATCATGCTAAGAGGAGCAGGAAAAAGCAAAAAATTTCAGAATTGCACCTTGCAATGCGGAGAAATTACTGTTTGTGCATTTACAATATTCATTGATTTTTGCCATTGAAAAACATCATGTTATTCATATACCAGAAATGTTTGAAGCTACTGACTGAATGAAAGGAGCTGGCATCTCACTCTCTTTGAATCTTCTTTATCATGCTAAGAGGAGCAGGAAAAAGCAAAAAATTTCAGAATTGCACCTTGCAATGCGGAGAAATTACTGTTTGTGCATTTACAATATTCATTGATTTTTGCCATTGAAAAACATCATGTTATTCATATACCAGAAATGTTTGAAGCTACTGACTGAATGAAAGGAGCTGGCATCTCACTCTCTTTGAATCTTCTTTATCATGCTAAGAGGAGCAGGAAAAAGCAAAAAATTTCAGAATTGCACCTTGCAATGTGGAGAAATTACTGTTTGTGCATTTACAATATTCATTGATTTTTACCATTGAAAAACGTCCAGAAATGATTGAAGCTACTGACTGAATGAAAGTAGCTGGCATCTCACTCTCTTTGAATCTTCTTTATCATACTAAGAGGAGCAGGAAAAAGCAAAAATTTCAGACTTGCACCTTGCAATGCGGAGAAATTACTGTTTGTGCATTTACAATATTCATTGATTTTTGCCATTGAAAAACATCATGTTATTCATATACCAGAAATGTTTGAAGCTACTGACTGAATGAAAGGAGCTGGCATCTCACTCTCTTTGAATCTTCTTTATCATGCTAAGAGGAGCAGGAAAAAGAAAAAAATTTCAGAATTGCACCTTGCAATGCGGAGAAATTACTGTTTGTGCATTTACAATATTCATTGATTTTTGCCATTGAAAAACGTCCAGAAATGATTGAAGCTACTGACTGAATGAAAGGAGCTGGCATCTCACTCTCTTTGAATCTTCTTTATCATGCTAAGAGGAGCAGGAAAAAGCAAAAAATTTCAGAATTGCACCTTGCAATGCGGAGAAATTACTGTTTGTGCATTTACAATATTCATTGATTTTTGCCATTGAAAAACGTCCAGAAATGATTGAAGCTACTGACTGAATGAAAGGAGCTGGCATCTCACTCTCTTTGAATCTTCTTTATCATGCTAAGAGGAGCAGGAAAAAGCAAAAAATTTCAGAATTGCACCTTGCAATGCGGAGAAATTACTGTTTGTGCATTTACAATATTCATTGATTTTTGCCATTGAAAAACATCATGTTATTCATATACCAGAAATGTTTGAAGCTACTGACTGAATGAAAGGAGCTGGCATCTCACTCTCTTTGAATCTTCTTTATCATGCTAAGAGGAGCAGGAAAAAGCAAAAAATTTCAGAATTGCACCTTGCAATGCGGAGAAATTACTGTTTGTGCATTTACAATATTCATTGATTTTTGCCATTGAAAAACGTCCAGAAATGATTGAAGCTACTGACTGAATGAAAGGAGCTGGCATCTCACTCTCTTTGAATCTTGTTTATCATGCTAAGAGGAGCAGGAAAAAGCAAAAAATTTCAGAATTGCACCTTGCAATGCGGAGAAATTACTGTTTGTGCATTTACAATATTCATTGATTTTTGCCATTGAAAAACATCATGTTATTCATATACTAGAAATGATTGAAGCTACTGACTGAATGAAAGGAGCTGGCATCTCACTCTCTTTGAATCTTCTTTATCATGCTAAGAGGAGCAGGAAAAAGTAAAAAATTTCAGAATTGCACCTTGCAATGCGGAGAAATTACTGTTTGTGCATTTATAATATTCAATGATTTTTGCCATTGAAAAACGTCCAGAAATGATTGAAGCTACTGACTGAACGAAAGGAGCTGGCATCTCACTCTCTTTGAATCTTCTTTATCATGCTAAGAGGAGCAGGAAAAAGCAAAAAATTTCAGAATTGCACCTTGCAATGCGGAGATATTACTGTTTGTGCATTTACAATATTCATTGATTTTTGCCATTGAAAAACGTCCAGAAATGATTGAAGCTACTGACTGAATGAAAGGAGCTGGCATCTCACTCTCTTTGAATCTTCTTTATCATGCTAAGAGGAGCAGGAAAAAGCAAATAATTTCAGAATTGCACCTTGCAATGCGGAGAAATTACTGTTTGTGCATTTACAATATTCATTGATTTTTGCCTTTGAAAAACATCATGTTATTCATATACCAGAAATGTTTGAAGCTACTGACTGAATGAAAGGAGCTGACATCTCACGCTCTTTGAATCTTCTTTATCATGCTAAGAGGAGCAGGAAAAAGCAAAACATTTCAGAATTGCACCTTGCAATGCGGAGAAATTACTGTTTGTGCATTTACAATATTCATTGATTTTTGCCATTGAAAAACGTCCAGAAATGATTGAAGCTACTGACTGAATGAAAGGAGCTGGCATCTCACTCTCTTTGAATCTTCTTTATCATGCTAAGAGGAGCAGGAAAAAGCAAAAAATTTCAGAATTGCACCTTGCAATGCGGAGAAATTACTGTTTGTGCATTTACAATATTCATTGATTTTTGCCATTGAAAAACATCATGTTATTCATATACCAGAAATGTTTGAAGCTACTGACTGAATGAAAGGAGCTGGCATCTCACTCTCTTTGAATCTTCTTTATCATGCTAAGAGGAGCAGGAAAAAGCAAAAAATTTCAGAATTGCACCTTGCAATGCGGAGAAATTACTGTTTGTGCATTTACAATATTCATTGATTTTTGCCATTGAAAAACGTCCAGAAATGATTGAAGCTACTGACTGAATGAAAGGAGCTGGCATCTCACTCTCTTTGAATCTTCTTTATCATGCTAAGAGGAGCAGGAAAAAGCAAAAAATTTCAGAATTGCACCTTGCAATGCGGAGAAATTACTGTTTGTGCATTTACAATATTCATTGATTTTTGCCATTGAAAAACATCATGTTATTCATATACCAGAAATGTTTGAAGCTACTGACTGAATGAAAGGAGCTGACATCTCACGCTCTTTGAATCTTCTTTATCATGCTAAGAGGAGCAGGAAAAAGCAAAAAATTTCAGAATTGCACCTTGCAATGCGGAGAAATTACTGTTTGTGCATTTACAATATTCATTGATTTTTGCCATTGAAAAACGTCCAGAAATGATTGAAGCTACTGACTGAATGAAATGAGCTGGCATCTCACTCTCTTTGAATCTTCTTTATCATGCTAAGAGGAGCAGGAAAAAGCAAAAAATTTCAGAATTGCACCTTGCAATGCGGAGAAATTACTGTTTGTGCATTTACAATATTCATTGATTTTTGCCATTGAAAAACATCATGTTATTCATATACCAGAAATGTTTGAAGCTACTGACTGAATGAAAGGAGCTGGCATCTCACTCTCTTTGAATCTTCTTTATCATGCTAAGAGGAGCAGGAAAAAGCAAAAAATTTCAGAATTGCACCTTGCAATGCGGAGAAATTACTGTTTGTGCATTTACAATATTCATTGATTTTTGCCATTGAAAAACATCATGTTATTCATATACCAGAAATGTTTGAAGCTACTGACTGAATGAAAGGAGCTGGCATCTCACTCTCTTTGAATCTTCTTTATCATGCTAAGAGGAGCAGGAAAAAGCAAAAAATTTCAGAATTGCACCTTGCAATGCGGAGAAATTACTGTTTGTGCATTTACAATATTCATTGATTTTTGCCATTGAAAAACGTCCAGAAATGATTGAAGCTACTGACTGAATGAAAGGAGCTGGCATCTCACTCTCTTTGAATCTTCTTTATCATGCTAAGAGGAGCAGGAAAAAGCAAAACATTTCAGAATTGCACCTTGCAATGCGGAGAAATTACTGTTTGTGCATTTACAATATTCATTGATTTTTGCCATTGAAAAACGTCCAGAAATGATTGAAGCTACTGACTGAATGAAAGGAGCTGGCATCTCACTCTCTTTGAATCTTCTTTATCATGCTAAGAGGAGCAGGAAAAAGCAAAAAATTTCAGAATTGCACCTTGCAATGCGGAGAAATTACTGTTTGTGCATTTACAATATTCATTGATTTTTGCCATTGAAAAACGTCCAGAAATGATTGAAGCTACTGACTGAATGAAAGGAGCTGACATCTCACTCTCTTTGAATCTTCTTTATCATGCTAAGAGGAGCAGGAAAAAGCAAAAAATTTCAGAATTGCACCTTGCAATGCGGAGAAATTACTGTTTGTGCATTTACAATATTCATTGATTTTTGCCATTGAAAAACATCATGTTATTCATATACCAGAAATGTTTGAAGCTACTGACTGAATGAAAGGAGCTGGCATCTCACTCTCTTTGAATCTTCTTTATCATGCTAAGAGGAGCAGGAAAAAGCAAAAAATTTCAGAATTGCACCTTGCAATGCGGAGAAATTACTGTTTGTGCATTTACAATATTCATTGATTTTTGCCATTGAAAAACGTCCAGAAATGATTGAAGCTACTGACTGAATGAAAGGAGCTGGCATCTCACTCTCTTTGAATCTTGTTTATCATGCTAAGAGGAGCAGGAAAAAGCAAAAAATTTCAGAATTGCACCTTGCAATGCGGAGAAATTACTGTTTGTGCATTTACAATATTCATTGATTTTTGCCATTGAAAAACATCATGTTATTCATATACCAGAAATGATTGAAGCTACTGACTGAATGAAAGGAGCTGGCATCTCACTCTCTTTGAATCTTCTTTATCATGCTAAGAGGAGCAGGAAAAAGTAAAAAATTTCAGAATTGCACCTTGCAATGCGGAGAAATTACTGTTTGTGCATTTATAATATTCAATGTTTTTTGCCATTGAAAAACGTCCAGAAATGATTGAAGCTACTGACTGAACGAAAGGAGCTGGCATCTCACTCTCTTTGAATCTTCTTTATCATGCTAAGAGGAGCAGGAAAAAGCAAAAAATTTCAGAATTGCACCTTGCAATGCGGAGAAATTACTGTTTGTGCATTTACAATATTCATTGATTTTTGCCATTGAAAAACGTCCAGAAATGATTGAAGCTACTGACTGAATGAAAGGAGCTGGCATCTCACTCTCTTTGAATCTTCTTTATCATGCTAAGAGGAGCAGGAAAAAGCAAAAAATTTCAGAATTGCACCTTGCAATGCGGAGAAATTACTGTTTGTGCATTTACAATATTCATTGATTTTTGCCATTGAAAAACATCATGTTATTCATATACCAGAAATGTTTGAAGCTACTGACTGAATGAAAGGAGCTGACATCTCACGCTCTTTGAATCTTCTTTATCATGCTAAGAGGAGCAGGAAAAAGCAAAAAATTTCAGAATTGCACCTTGCAATGCGGAGAAATTACTGTTTGTGCATTTACAATATTCATTGATTTTTGCCATTGAAAAACGTCCAGAATTGATTGAAGCTACTGACTGAATGAAAGGAGCTGGCATCTCACTCTCTTTGAATCTTCTTTATCATGCTAAGAGGAGCAGGAAAAAGCAAAAAATTTCAGAATTGCACCTTGCAATGCGGAGAAATTACTGTTTGTGCATTTACAATATTCATTGATTTTTGCCATTGAAAAACATCATGTTATTCATATACCAGAAATGTTTGAAGCTACTGACTGAATGAAAGGAGCTGGCATCTCACTCTCTTTGAATCTTCTTTATCATGCTAAGAGGAGCAGGAAAAAGCAAAAAATTTCAGAATTGCACCTTGCAATGCGGAGAAATTACTGTTTGTGCATTTACAATATTCATTGATTTTTGCCATTGAAAAACATCATGTTATTCATATACCAGAAATGTTTGAAGCTACTGACTGAATGAAAGGAGCTGGCATCTCACTCTCTTTGAATCTTCTTTATCATGCTAAGAGGAGCAGGGAAAAGCAAAAAATTTCAGAATTGCACCTTGCAATGTGGAGAAATTACTGTTTGTGCATTTACAATATTCATTGATTTTTACCATTGAAAAACGTCCAGAAATGATTGAAGCTACTGACTGAATGAAAGGAGCTGGCACCTCACTCTCTTTGAATCTTCTTTATCATGCTAAGAGGAGCGGGAAAAAGCAAAAAAATTCAGAATTGCACCTTGCAATGCGGAGAAATTACTGTTTGTGCATTTACAATATTCATTGATTTTTGCCATTGAAAAACGTCCAGAAATGATTGAAAGTACTGACTGAATGAAAGGAGCTGGCATCTCACTCTCTTTGAATCTTCTTTATCATGCTAAGAGGAGCAGGAAAAAGCAAAAAATTTCAGAATTGCACCTTGCAATGCGGAGAAATTACTGTTTGTGCATTTACAATATTCATTGATTTTTGCCATTGAAAAACGTCCAGAAATGATTGAAGCTACTGACTGAATGAAATGAGCTGGCATCTCACTCTCTTTGAATCTTCTTTATCATGCTAAGAGGAGCAGGAAAAAGCAAAAAATTTCAGAATTGCACCTTGCAATGCGGAGAAATTACTGTTTGTGCATTTACAATATTCATTGATTTTTGCCATTGAAAAACATCATGTTATTCATATACCAGAAATGTTTGAAGCTACTGACTGAATGAAAGGAGCTGGCATCTCACTCTCTTTGAATCTTCTTTATCATGCTAAGAGGAGCAGGAAAAAGCAAAAAATTTCAGAATTGCACCTTGCAATGCGGAGAAATTACTGTTTGTGCATTTACAATATTCATTGATTTTTGCCATTGAAAAACATCATGTTATTCATATACCAGAAATGTTTGAAGCTACTGACTGAATGAAAGGAGCTGGCATCTCACTCTCTTTGAATCTTCTTTATCATGCTAAGAGGAGCAGGAAAAAGCAAAAAATTTCAGAATTGCACCTTGCAATGCGGAGAAATTACTGTTTGTGCATTTACAATATTCATTGATTTTTGCCATTGAAAAACGTCCAGAAATGATTGAAGCTACTGACTGAATGAAAGGAGCTGGCATCTCACTCTCTTTGAATCTTCTTTATCATGCTAAGAGGAGCAGGAAAAAGCAAAACATTTCAGAATTGCACCTTGCAATGCGGAGAAATTACTGTTTGTGCATTTACAATATTCATTGATTTTTGCCATTGAAAAACGTCCAGAAATGATTGAAGCTACTGACTGAATGAAAGGAGCTGGCATCTCACTCTCTTTGAATCTTCTTTATCATGCTAAGAGGAGCAGGAAAAAGCAAAAAATTTCAGAATTGCACCTTGCAATGCGGAGAAATTACTGTTTGTGCATTTACAATATTCATTGATTTTTGCCATTGAAAAACGTCCAGAAATGATTGAAGCTACTGACTGAATGAAAGGAGCTGACATCTCACTCTCTTTGAATCTTCTTTATCATGCTAAGAGGAGCAGGAAAAAGCAAAAAATTTCAGAATTGCACCTTGCAATGCGGAGAAATTACTGTTTGTGCATTTACAATATTCATTGATTTTTGCCATTGAAAAACATCATGTTATTCATATACCAGAAATGTTTGAAGCTACTGACTGAATGAAAGGAGCTGGCATCTCACTCTCTTTGAATCTTCTTTATCATGCTAAGAGGAGCAGGAAAAAGCAAAAAATTTCAGAATTGCACCTTGCAATGCGGAGAAATTACTGTTTGTGCATTTACAATATTCATTGATTTTTGCCATTGAAAAACGTCCAGAAATGATTGAAGCTACTGACTGAATGAAAGGAGCTGGCATCTCACTCTCTTTGAATCTTGTTTATCATGCTAAGAGGAGCAGGAAAAAGCAAAAAATTTCAGAATTGCACCTTGCAATGCGGAGAAATTACTGTTTGTGCATTTACAATATTCATTGATTTTTGCCATTGAAAAACATCATGTTATTCATATACCAGAAATGATTGAAGCTACTGACTGAATGAAAGGAGCTGGCATCTCACTCTCTTTGAATCTTCTTTATCATGCTAAGAGGAGCAGGAAAAAGTAAAAAATTTCAGAATTGCACCTTGCAATGCGGAGAAATTACTGTTTGTGCATTTATAATATTCAATGTTTTTTGCCATTGAAAAACGTCCAGAAATGATTGAAGCTACTGACTGAACGAAAGGAGCTGGCATCTCACTCTCTTTGAATCTTCTTTATCATGCTAAGAGGAGCAGGAAAAAGCAAAAAATTTCAGAATTGCACCTTGCAATGCGGAGAAATTACTGTTTGTGCATTTACAATATTCATTGATTTTTGCCATTGAAAAACGTCCAGAAATGATTGAAGCTACTGACTGAATGAAAGGAGCTGGCATCTCACTCTCTTTGAATCTTCTTTATCATGCTAAGAGGAGCAGGAAAAAGCAAAAAATTTCAGAATTGCACCTTGCAATGCGGAGAAATTACTGTTTGTGCATTTACAATATTCATTGATTTTTGCCATTGAAAAACATCATGTTATTCATATACCAGAAATGTTTGAAGCTACTGACTGAATGAAAGGAGCTGACATCTCACGCTCTTTGAATCTTCTTTATCATGCTAAGAGGAGCAGGAAAAAGCAAAAAATTTCAGAATTGCACCTTGCAATGCGGAGAAATTACTGTTTGTGCATTTACAATATTCATTGATTTTTGCCATTGAAAAACGTCCAGAATTGATTGAAGCTACTGACTGAATGAAAGGAGCTGGCATCTCACTCTCTTTGAATCTTCTTTATCATGCTAAGAGGAGCAGGAAAAAGCAAAAAATTTCAGAATTGCACCTTGCAATGCGGAGAAATTACTGTTTGTGCATTTACAATATTCATTGATTTTTGCCATTGAAAAACATCATGTTATTCATATACCAGAAATGTTTGAAGCTACTGACTGAATGAAAGGAGCTGGCATCTCACTCTCTTTGAATCTTCTTTATCATGCTAAGAGGAGCAGGAAAAAGCAAAAAATTTCAGAATTGCACCTTGCAATGCGGAGAAATTACTGTTTGTGCATTTACAATATTCATTGATTTTTGCCATTGAAAAACATCATGTTATTCATATACCAGAAATGTTTGAAGCTACTGACTGAATGAAAGGAGCTGGCATCTCACTCTCTTTGAATCTTCTTTATCATGCTAAGAGGAGCAGGGAAAAGCAAAAAATTTCAGAATTGCACCTTGCAATGTGGAGAAATTACTGTTTGTGCATTTACAATATTCATTGATTTTTACCATTGAAAAACGTCCAGAAATGATTGAAGCTACTGACTGAATGAAAGGAGCTGGCACCTCACTCTCTTTGAATCTTCTTTATCATGCTAAGAGGAGCGGGAAAAAGCAAAAAAATTCAGAATTGCACCTTGCAATGCGGAGAAATTACTGTTTGTGCATTTACAATATTCATTGATTTTTGCCATTGAAAAACGTCCAGAAATGATTGAAAGTACTGACTGAATGAAAGGAGCTGGCATCTCACTCTCTTTGAATCTTCTTTATCATGCTAAGAGGAGCAGGAAAAAGCAAAAAATTTCAGAATTGCACCTTGCAATGCGGAGAAATTACTGTTTGTGCATTTACAATATTCATTGATTTTTGCCATTGAAAAACGTCCAGAAATGATTGAAGCTACTGACTGAATGAAATGAGCTGGCATCTCACTCTCTTTGAATCTTCTTTATCATGCTAAGAGGAGCAGGAAAAAGCAAAAAATTTCAGAATTGCACCTTGCAATGCGGAGAAATTACTGTTTGTGCATTTACAATATTCATTGATTTTTGCCATTGAAAAACATCATGTTATTCATATACCAGAAATGTTTGAAGCTACTGACTGAATGAAAGGAGCTGGCATCTCACTCTCTTTGAATCTTCTTTATCATGCTAAGAGGAGCAGGAAAAAGCAAAAAATTTCAGAATTGCACCTTGCAATGCGGAGAAATTACTGTTTGTGCATTTACAATATTCATTGATTTTTGCCATTGAAAAACATCATGTTATTCATATACCAGAAATGTTTGAAGCTACTGACTGAATGAAAGGAGCTGGCATCTCACTCTCTTTGAATCTTCTTTATCATGCTAAGAGGAGCAGGAAAAAGCAAAAAATTTCAGAATTGCACCTTGCAATGCGGAGAAATTACTGTTTGTGCATTTACAATATTCATTGATTTTTGCCATTGAAAAACGTCCAGAAATGATTGAAGCTACTGACTGAATGAAAGGAGCTGGCATCTCACTCTCTTTGAATCTTCTTTATCATGCTAAGAGGAGCAGGAAAAAGCAAAACATTTCAGAATTGCACCTTGCAATGCGGAGAAATTACTGTTTGTGCATTTACAATATTCATTGATTTTTGCCATTGAAAAACGTCCAGAAATGATTGAAGCTACTGACTGAATGAAAGGAGCTGGCATCTCACTCTCTTTGAATCTTCTTTATCATGCTAAGAGGAGCAGGAAAAAGCAAAAAATTTCAGAATTGCACCTTGCAATGCGGAGAAATTACTGTTTGTGCATTTACAATATTCATTGATTTTTGCCATTGAAAAACGTCCAGAAATGATTGAAGCTACTGACTGAATGAAAGGAGCTGACATCTCACTCTCTTTGAATCTTCTTTATCATGCTAAGAGGAGCAGGAAAAAGCAAAAAATTTCAGAATTGCACCTTGCAATGCGGAGAAATTACTGTTTGTGCATTTACAATATTCATTGATTTTTGCCATTGAAAAACATCATGTTATTCATATACCAGAAATGTTTGAAGCTACTGACTGAATGAAAGGAGCTGGCATCTCACTCTCTTTGAATCTTCTTTATCATGCTAAGAGGAGCAGGAAAAAGCAAAAAATTTCAGAATTGCACCTTGCAATGCGGAGAAATTACTGTTTGTGCATTTACAATATTCATTGATTTTTGCCATTGAAAAACGTCCAGAAATGATTGAAGCTACTGACTGAATGAAAGGAGCTGGCATCTCACTCTCTTTGAATCTTGTTTATCATGCTAAGAGGAGCAGGAAAAAGCAAAAAATTTCAGAATTGCACCTTGCAATGCGGAGAAATTACTGTTTGTGCATTTACAATATTCATTGATTTTTGCCATTGAAAAACATCATGTTATTCATATACCAGAAATGATTGAAGCTACTGACTGAATGAAAGGAGCTGGCATCTCACTCTCTTTGAATCTTCTTTATCATGCTAAGAGGAGCAGGAAAAAGTAAAAAATTTCAGAATTGCACCTTGCAATGCGGAGAAATTACTGTTTGTGCATTTATAATATTCAATGTTTTTTGCCATTGAAAAACGTCCAGAAATGATTGAAGCTACTGACTGAACGAAAGGAGCTGGCATCTCACTCTCTTTGAATCTTCTTTATCATGCTAAGAGGAGCAGGAAAAAGCAAAAAATTTCAGAATTGCACCTTGCAATGCGGAGAAATTACTGTTTGTGCATTTACAATATTCATTGATTTTTGCCATTGAAAAACGTCCAGAAATGATTGAAGCTACTGACTGAATGAAAGGAGCTGGCATCTCACTCTCTTTGAATCTTCTTTATCATGCTAAGAGGAGCAGGAAAAAGCAAAAAATTTCAGAATTGCACCTTGCAATGCGGAGAAATTACTGTTTGTGCATTTACAATATTCATTGATTTTTGCCATTGAAAAACATCATGTTATTCATATACCAGAAATGTTTGAAGCTACTGACTGAATGAAAGGAGCTGACATCTCACGCTCTTTGAATCTTCTTTATCATGCTAAGAGGAGCAGGAAAAAGCAAAAAATTTCAGAATTGCACCTTGCAATGCGGAGAAATTACTGTTTGTGCATTTACAATATTCATTGATTTTTGCCATTGAAAAACGTCCAGAATTGATTGAAGCTACTGACTGAATGAAAGGAGCTGGCATCTCACTCTCTTTGAATCTTCTTTATCATGCTAAGAGGAGCAGGAAAAAGCAAAAAATTTCAGAATTGCACCTTGCAATGCGGAGAAATTACTGTTTGTGCATTTACAATATTCATTGATTTTTGCCATTGAAAAACATCATGTTATTCATATACCAGAAATGTTTGAAGCTACTGACTGAATGAAAGGAGCTGGCATCTCACTCTCTTTGAATCTTCTTTATCATGCTAAGAGGAGCAGGAAAAAGCAAAAAATTTCAGAATTGCACCTTGCAATGCGGAGAAATTACTGTTTGTGCATTTACAATATTCATTGATTTTTGCCATTGAAAAACATCATGTTATTCATATACCAGAAATGTTTGAAGCTACTGACTGAATGAAAGGAGCTGGCATCTCACTCTCTTTGAATCTTCTTTATCATGCTAAGAGGAGCAGGGAAAAGCAAAAAATTTCAGAATTGCACCTTGCAATGTGGAGAAATTACTGTTTGTGCATTTACAATATTCATTGATTTTTACCATTGAAAAACGTCCAGAAATGATTGAAGCTACTGACTGAATGAAAGGAGCTGGCACCTCACTCTCTTTGAATCTTCTTTATCATGCTAAGAGGAGCGGGAAAAAGCAAAAAAATTCAGAATTGCACCTTGCAATGCGGAGAAATTACTGTTTGTGCATTTACAATATTCATTGATTTTTGCCATTGAAAAACGTCCAGAAATGATTGAAAGTACTGACTGAATGAAAGGAGCTGGCATCTCACTCTCTTTGAATCTTCTTTATCATGCTAAGAGGAGCAGGAAAAAGCAAAAAATTTCAGAATTGCACCTTGCAATGCGGAGAAATTACTGTTTGTGCATTTACAATATTCATTGATTTTTGCCATTGAAAAACGTCCAGAAATGATTGAAGCTACTGACTGAATGAAAGGAGCTGGCATCTCACTCTCTTTGAATCTTCTTTATCATGCTAAGAGGAGCAGGAAAAAGTAAAAAATTTCAGAATTGCACCTTGCAATGCGGAGAAATTACAGTTTGTGCATTTACAATATTCATTGATTTTTGCCATTGAAAAACATCCAGAAATGATTGAAGCTACTGACTGAATGAAAGGAGCTGGCATCTCACTCTCTTTGAATCTTCTTTATCATGCTAAGAGGAGCAGGAAAAAGCAAAAAATTTCAGAATTGCACCTTGCAATGCGGAGAAATTACTGTTTGTGCATTTACAATATTCATTGATTTTTGCCATTGAAAAACATCATGTTATTCATATACCAGAAATGTTTGAAGCTACTGACTGAATGAAAGGAGCTGGCATCTCACTCTCTTTGAATCTTCATTATCATGCTAAGAGGAGCAGGAAAAAGCAAAAAATTTCAGAATTGCACCTTGCAATGCGGAGAAATTACTGTTTGTGCATTTACAATATTCATTGATTTTTGCCATTGAAAAACATGTTATTCATATACCAGAAATGTTTGAAGCTACTGACTGAATGAAAGGAGCTGGCACCTCACTCTCTTTGAATCTTCTTTATCATGCTAAGAGGAGCGGGAATAAGCAAAAAAATTCAGAATTGCACCTTGCAATGCGGAGAAATTACTGTTTGTGCATTTACAATATTCATTGATTTTTGCCATTGAAAAACGTCCAGAAATGATTGAAAGTACTGACTGAATGAAAGGAGCTGGCATCTCACTCTCTTTGAATCTTCTTTATCATGCTAAGAGGAGCAGGAAAAAGCAAAAAATTTCAGAATTGCACCTTGCAATGCGGAGAAATTACTGTTTGTGCATTTACAATATTCATTGATTTTTGCCATTGAAAAACGTCCAGAAATGATTGAAGCTACTGACTGAATGAAAGGAGCTGGCATCTCACTCTCTTTGAATCTTCTTTATCATGCTAAGAGGAGCAGGAAAAAGTAAAAAATTTCAGAATTGCACCTTGCAATGCGGAGAAATTACAGTTTGTGCATTTACAATATTCATTGATTTTTGCCATTGAAAAACATCCAGAAATGATTGAAGCTACTGACTGAATGAAAGGAGCTGGCATCTCACTCTCTTTGAATCTTCTTTATCATGCTAAGAGGAGCAGGAAAAAGCAAAAAATTTCAGAATTGCACCTTGCAATGCGGAGAAATTACTGTTTGTGCATTTACAATATTCATTGATTTTTGCCATTGAAAAACATCATGTTATTCATATACCAGAAATGTTTGAAGCTACTGACTGAATGAAAGGAGCTGGCATCTCACTCTCTTTGAATCTTCATTATCATGCTAAGAGGAGCAGGAAAAAGCAAAAAATTTCAGAATTGCACCTTGCAATGTGGAGAAATTACTGTTTGTGCATTTACAATATTCATTGATTTTTAACAATGAAAAACGTCCAGAAATGATTGAATCTACTGACTGAATGAAAGTAGCTGGCATCTCACTCTCTTTGAATCTTCTTTATCATGCTAAGAGGAGCAGGAAAAAGCAAAAAATTTCAGAATTGCACCTTGCAATGCGGAGAAATTACTGTTTGTGCATTTACAATATTCATTGATTTTTGCCATTGAAAAACATCATGTTATTCATATACCAGAAATGTTTGAAGCTACTGACTGAATGAAAGGAGCTGGCATCTCACTCTCTTTGAATCTTCTTTATCATGCTAAGAGGAGCAGGAAAAAGCAAAAAATTTCAGAATTGCACCTTGCAATGCGGAGAAATTACTGTTTGTGCATTTACAATATTCATTGATTTTTGCCATTGAAAAACATCATGTTATTCATATACCAGAAATGTTTGAAGCTACTGACTGAATGAAAGGAGCTGGCATCTCACTCTCTTTGAATCTTCTTTATCATGCTAAGAGGAGCAGGAAAAAGCAAAAAATTTCAGAATTGCACCTTGCAATGTGGAGAAATTACTGTTTGTGCATTTACAATATTCATTGATTTTTACCATTGAAAAACGTCCAGAAATGATTGAAGCTACTGACTGAATGAAAGTAGCTGGCATCTCACTCTCTTTGAATCTTCTTTATCATACTAAGAGGAGCAGGAAAAAGCAAAAAATTTCAGACTTGCACCTTGCAATGCGGAGAAATTACTGTTTGTGCATTTACAATATTCATTGATTTTTGCCATTGAAAAACATCATGTTATTCATATACCAGAAATGTTTGAAGCTACTGACTGAATGAAAGGAGCTGGCATCTCACTCTCTTTGAATCTTCTTTATCATGCTAAGAGGAGCAGGAAAAAGCAAAAAATTTCAGAATTGCACCTTGCAATGCGGAGAAATTACTGTTTGTGCATTTACAATATTCATTGATTTTTGCCATTGAAAAACGTCCAGAAATGATTGAAGCTACTGACTGAATGAAAGGAGCTGGCATCTCACTCTCTTTGAATCTTCTTTATCATGCTAAGAGGAGCAGGAAAAAGCAAAAAATTTCAGAATTGCACCTTGCAATGCGGAGAAATTACTGTTTGTGCATTTACAATATTCATTGATTTTTGCCATTGAAAAACGTCCAGAAATGATTGAAGCTACTGACTGAATGAAAGGAGCTGGCATCTCACTCTCTTTGAATCTTCTTTATCATGCTAAGAGGAGCAGGAAAAAGCAAAAAATTTCAGAATTGCACCTTGCAATGCGGAGAAATTACTGTTTGTGCATTTACAATATTCATTGATTTTTGCCATTGAAAAACATCATGTTATTCATATACCAGAAATGTTTGAAGCTACTGACTGAATGAAAGGAGCTGGCATCTCACTCTCTTTGAATCTTCTTTATCATGCTAAGAGGAGCAGGAAAAAGCAAAAAGTTTCAGAATTGCACCTTGCAATGCGGAGAAATTACTGTTTGTGCATTTACAATATTCATTGATTTTTGCCATTGAAAAACGTCCAGAAATGATTGAAGCTACTGACTGAATGAAAGGAGCTGGCATCTCACTCTCTTTGAATCTTGTTTATCATGCTAAGAGGAGCAGGAAAAAGCAAAAAATTTCAGAATTGCACCTTGCAATGCGGAGAAATTACTGTTTGTGCATTTACAATATTCATTGATTTTTGCCATTGAAAAACATCATGTTATTCATATACCAGAAATGATTGAAGCTACTGACTGAATGAAAGGAGCTGGCATCTCACTCTCTTTGAATCTTCTTTATCATGCTAAGAGGAGCAGGAAAAAGTAAAAAATTTCAGAATTGCACCTTGCAATGCGGAGAAATTACTGTTTGTGCATTTATAATATTCAATGATTTTTGCCATTGAAAAACGTCCAGAAATGATTGAAGCTACTGACTGAACGAAAGGAGCTGGCATCTCACTCTCTTTGAATCTTCTTTATCATGCTAAGAGGAGCAGGAAAAAGCAAAAAATTTCAGAATTGCACCTTGCAATGCGGAGAAATTACTGTTTGTGCATTTACAATATTCATTGATTTTTGCCATTGAAAAACGTCCAGAAATGATTGAAGCTACTGACTGAATGAAAGGAGCTGGCATCTCACTCTCTTTGAATCTTCTTTATCATGCTAAGAGGAGCAGGAAAAAGCAAATAATTTCAGAATTGCACCTTGCAATGCGGAGAAATTACTGTTTGTGCATTTACAATATTCATTGATTTTTGCCTTTGAAAAACATCATGTTATTCATATACCAGAAATGTTTGAAGCTACTGACTGAATGAAAGGAGCTGACATCTCACGCTCTTTGAATCTTCTTTATCATGCTAAGAGGAGCAGGAAAAAGCAAAACAGACCCACGGTTGGCAAGTTAGAACTGTAAGATTCACTACGTGAACCACTGGTGTTTTGTGGA